>NC_091580.1:5177852-5195352 GCF_042767895.1 Penaeus vannamei
TATTATTATTATTATAATTATTATTATTATTATTATTATTATTATTATTATTATTATTATTATTTTACAGCGATTTAGTTTCAATTTAGCGAAGTATGCTTGATAAATTGATGTAATCCTCAACCTTTTGGGTCTGCCAAAGATTGCTAAGGTATACGTCATGTTAGACCTTGGATGCCGGGGCGCGAACGCTCGTCACCAACATGACTCGCTCCAGAGAAAGCATAATAGATAATACCACGCGATATAATTTATCAATAAGGATGTATCTTTGAAGCAAAGTCACTGAAATATATGCGACTAAAAATGTGGAACGCTTCACGATTTTGCGTGTCATCCTTGCGCAGGGGCCATGCTAATCTTCTCTGTATCGTTCCAATTTTAGTATATGTACTGCCGAAGCAAGTACAATACAGAAGGTGGTTTCTGAAGGTTTTAAACTTCATACTGATGTCTTTTAGATTTTAAGAAATTCTTTATTTAATGACAGCTGATTTGTTGAATATGAGATTCATACTATCCACATTCATTTACATCAAACATTCCTTGATTATACGAGTTACTCGTAATAGCCGAAAACAAATTTCGATATATTTCTCTGCTGTTTATGGTTTAATGGCTAATGTATCGGATCATGATCCAGGTGCGAGTGAATAAGTGTTATAAACATTTACGTCCTCACAGAATACAAATGAAATTGCTTGAATGAAATCAAAAGAACTAAGTCTGCCTGTGTTGGTAGGGCTACTACGAGCCACACACTCTCGGGCGTGATCCCACTACTGCTCGACACGGGTGCTTTTGGCTGCTGGGTTTCCCCCCTGGCCCGGTTCACACCTCCTTAGTCAACCTGGACGCCCTTGGCTCCCCAAGGGTGGCCATATTGATGCCAAGCTTAGTGCGGACACCCAATCAACATGGGTGATCCCGCAGCAGTGATCCCAACCTCAAGCCATCCTATAGTCCAAGCCACCGAGTCGCCGGTTTACAGAGCCTCGCCAAAGACCCCAGCTACTTATACTACGTTTGGAAGGGTTTATAACCTTCACAAAGTATTCACATGTACATAGTTATTAACAACCTTCACAAAGTATTCACATGTACATAGTTATTTACAACCTTCACAAAGTATTCACATGTACATAGTTATTTACAACCTTCACAAAGTATTCACATGTACATAGTTATTTACAACCTTGACAAAGTATTCACATGTACATAGTTATTTACAACCTTCACAAAGTGTTCACATGTACATAGTTATTTACGTGTTGTAAGATTGGTATTTTGTATAGGGAAAATAAATTTCTTTACATCTATATATACACATCCATAAACTCCTATGTATGTATGCATGCATGTATGTGTATATGCATGAGTGTATATATATTTATATATTCATATGTTTATATTTACACATACACATTTATATGTTTATGTTATATGTATTATATATATGCACATATTTACACATATGCATGATACATTTTAACTTTGGTATATATACAAAGATGCGCACGCACACATACACACACACCCACATACACACGGATATGTATAATGTACAAATTATATCGGCGATATGACACATCGTTTCAATTATACATATTTTAGATAAGTGTGGAAACGTATTAACGGACTTGAAACACAATGGTATATGGAGGGTTCGAACAGCACAACTTTCTATTGAATCCTCGGTGTCTTGTATTTCTAATATATAAAAATGCCTTTCTCCATTCCTGTTTTCTTTATTAACAAGCAATTATGATGTAAAATGCGATGACATAAAAATGTGTCAGGTGCCGCAAATGCGACAGTGCCTTGACAGTATATGTGTTGTCCGTCCTTATCAAGGGGAGTGCTAACTTTCTCTCGGGAGACACAACTTTCAGTAAATACAGAATACATGTGTTAATCAAGGGTATGTCTAGTGGATGTAATGTCATTTGATGGTAGTTTGGTACAAAAACTGCTAATGTCATTTAATGGTAATTTGGAACAAAAACTGGTTATGCTATATTCCATTGCCATAGTATTATGGTGATAATAAAACGTAATCAGAACTCTTTAGTTAGCCATTCCATGTGATTTGTTATGATAGACATTCAAACTGATTGATTATTGAGCTACATGGAACAAAGCCAGTCAATAATGAACAAGACACAAAATTTCATGAACTAAGGGGATAATGCAGAGTTGTAATATTAAAATTACCATTATGAATTCGGCATCCGATGCAACCTATGTCCTCTGGTAGGAAATATTACTAAAAGTTAAAACTTATTTTTTTTTACAATGATTTACTTTAACTTTATCGAAGTATGCTTGATAAATTGATGTAGTATTCAAACTTTTGGGTCTGCCAAAGATTCCTAAGGTATACGTCATGTTAGACCTTGAATGCCGGGGCGCGAACGCTCGTCACCAACATGCCTCGCTCCAGAGAAAGCATAATGGATAATACCACGTGATATAATTCATCAACAAGGATGTATCTTTGAAGCAAAGTCACTGAAATATATGCGACTAAAAATGTGGAACGCTTCACGATTTTGCGTGTCATCCTTGCGCAGGGGCCATGCTAATCTTCTCTGTATCGTTCCAATTTTAGTATATGTACTGCCGAAGCAAGTACAATACTTTGTGTGGTTTCTGGAGCTTTTAAACTCCATATTGTCTGTTAGATCTTAAGAAATTCGTTATCCCAATGACAGCTGACGTTGAATATGAGATACGTAGTACTCACATTTATTTGCATCAAACATTCCTTGATTATACGAGTTACTCGTAATAGTCGAAAACAAATTTCGATATATTTCTCCGCTGTTTCCGGTTTAATGGCTAATATATCAGATTATGTTCCAGGTGCGAGTGAATAAGTGTTACAAACATTTACATCCTCACAGAATAAATAAATGAAATTGCTTTAATGATATAAAAAGAACTAAGTCTGCCTGTGTTGGTAGGGCTACTACGAGCCACACACTCTCGGGCGTGATCCCACTACTGCTCGACACGGGTGCTTTTGGCTGCTGGGTTTCCCCCCTGGCCCGGTTCACACCTCCTTAGTCAACCTGGACGCCCTTGGCTCCCCAAGGGTGGCCATATTGATGCCAAGCTTAGTGCGGACACCCAATCAACATGGGTGATCCCGCAGCAGTGATCCCAACCTCAAGCCATCCTATAGTCCAAGCCACCGAGTCGCCGGTTTACAGAGCCTCGCCACAGACCCCAGCTACTGAGACTACGCTTGGAAGGGTTTATAACCTTAACAATTTGGGTAGTTTGTATAGGGAAAATTAATATCTCTACATCTATATATACACATCCATAAACTCCTATGTATGTATGCATGTGTGTATATATATGTATAGTAGGTATATATATATATATATATATATATATATATATATATATAAGTTTGTATTTGCACACACACATACAGTATATGTTTATATTATATATATATTATATATATATGCACATATATACATATATGCATGATACATTCTAACTTTTGTATATATACAAAGATGCGCACGCACACAAACACACACGCCCACATACACACAGATATGTATAATGTACGGATTATATCGGCGTTATGACACATCGTTTCAATGATACATATTTTAGATAACTGTGGAAACGTATTAACGGACTTGAATCACAACGGTGTATGGAGGGTTCGAACCGCACAACTTTCTACTGAATCCTCGGTGCCTTGTATTTCTAATATATAAAAATGCCTTTCTCCATTCCAGTTTTCTTTATTAGCAAGCAATTATGATGTAAAATGCGACGACATAAAAATGTGTCAGGTGCCGCAAGTGCGACAGTGCCTTGACAGTATATGTGTTGTCCGTCCTTATCAAGGGGAGTGCTAACTTTCTCTCCTTTCGTACAAAGTCGTCACCTTGGTCGACCGGCGTGTGGTACTTCGGGAGACACAACCTTCAGTAAATACAGAATACATGTGTTATTCAAGGGTATGTCTAATGGATCTGTCATTTAATGGTAGTTTGAAACAAAAACTGCTAATGCCATGTAATGGTCATTTGGAACAAAAACTGGTTATGCTATATTCCATTGTCATAGTATTATGGTGATAATAAAACGTAATCAGAGCTCTTTAGTTAGCCATTCCATGTGATTTGTTATGATAGACATTCAAACTGATTGATTATTGAGCTACATGGAACAAAGCCAGTCAATAATGAACAAGACACAAAAGTTCATGAACTAAGGGGATAATGCAGAGTTGTAATATCAAAATTACCATTACGAATTCGGCATCCGATGCAACCTATGTCCTCTGGTAGGAAATATTAGTAAAAGTGAAAACTTATTTTTTTACAGTGATTTACTTTCACTTTATCGAAGTATGCTTGATAAATTGATGCAGTATTCAAACGTTTGGATCTGCCAGAGATTGCTAAGGTATACGTCATGTTAGACCTTGGATGCCGGGGCGCGAACGCTCGTCACCAACATGCCTCGCTCCAGAGAAAGCATAATGGATAATACCACGCGATATGATTGATCAACAAGGATGTATCTTTGAAGCAAAGTCACTGAAATATATGCGACTAAAAATGTGGAACGCTTCACGATTTTGCGTGTCATCCTTGCGCAGGGGCCATGCTAATCTTCTCTGTATCGTTCCAATTTTAGTATATGTACTGCCGAAGCAAGTACAATACTTTGTGTGGTTTCTGGAGGTTTTGAACTTCATATTGAATTCTGTTAGATTTTAAGAAATTCTTTATCCCAAAGACAGCTGACTTGTTAAATATGAAATACGTAGTATCCACATTCAATTACATCAAACATTCCTTGATTATACGTCACTCGTAATAGTCGAAAACAAATTTCGATATATTTCTCTGCTGTTTCCGGTTTAATGGCTAATGTAACGGATCATGATCCATGTGCGAGTGAATAATGTTATAAACATATACATCCTCACAAAATACAAATGAAATTGCTTGAATGAAATCAAAAGAACTAAGTCTGCCTGTGTTGGTAGGGCTACTACGAGCCACACACTCTCGGGCGTGATCCCACTACTGCTCGACACGGGTGCTTTTGGCTGCTGGGTTTCCCCCCTGGCCCGGTTCACACCTCCTTAGTCAACCTGGACGCCCTTGGCTCCCCAAGGGTGGCCATATTGATGCCAAGCTTAGTGCGGACACCCAATCAACATGGGTGATCCCGCAGCAGTGATCCCAACCTCAAGCCATCCTGTAGTCCAAGCTACCGAGTCGCCGGTTTACAGAGCCTCGCCACAGACCCCAGCTGCTGATACTACGCTTGGAAGGGTTTATAACCTTAACAAAGTATTCACATCTACTTAGTTATTTCATTGTAAGTTTGATAGTTTGTATAGGGAAAATAAATTTCTTTATATTTATATATACACATCCAAATACTCACATGTATGTATGCATGCATGTATGTGTGTATGCATGAGTGTATATATATTTATATATTCATATGTGTTTACATTTACACATATATTTATATTTTTATGTTATATGTATTATATATGTGCACATATTTACACATATGCATGATACATTTTAACTTTTGTATATATACAAAGATGCGCACGCACACATACACACACGCCCTCATACACACGGATATGTATAATGTACAGATTATATCGGCGATATGACACATCGTTTCAGTTATGCATATTTCTAGATAACTGAGGAAACGTATTCACGGACTTGAATCACAACGGTGTATGGAGGGTTCGAACCGCACAACTTTTTATTGAATCCTCGGTGCCTCGTATTTCTAATACATAAAAATGCCTTTCTCCATTCCAGTTTTCTTTATTAACAAGCAATTATGATGTAAAATGCGACGACATAAAAATGTGCCAGGTGCCGCAAGTGCGACAGTGCCTTGATAGTATATGTGTTGTCCGTCCTTATCAAGGGGAGTGCTAACTTTCTCTCCTTTCGTACAACACAGTCGTCACCTTGGTCGACCGGCGTGTGGTACCTCGGGAGACACAACCTTCAGTAAATACAGAATACATGTGTTAATTAAGGGTATGTCTAGTGGATCTACTGTCATTTAATGGTAGTTTGGAACAAAAACTGCTAATGCCATGTAATGGTCATTTGGAACAAAAACTGGTTATGCTATATTCCATTGTCATAGTATTATGGTGATAATAAAACGTAATCAGAGCTCTTTAGTTAGCCATTCCATGTGATTTGTTATGATAGACATTCAAACTGATTGATTATTGAGCTACATGGAACAAAGCCAGTCAATAATGAACAAGACACAAAAGTTCATGAACTAAGGGGATAATGCAGAGTTGTAATATCAAAATTACCATTATGAATTCGGCATCCGATGCAACCCATGTCCTCTGGTAGGAAATATTAGTAAAAGTGAAAACTTATTTTTTTACAGTGATTTACTTTCACTTTATCGAAGTATGCTTGATAAATTGATGCAGTATTCAAACGTTTGGATCTGCCAGAGATTGCTAAGGTATACGTCATGTTAGACCTTGGATGCAGGGGCGCGAACGCTCGTCACCAACATGTCTCGCTCCAGAGAAAGCATAATGGATAATACCACGCGATATGATTTATTAACAAGGATGTATCTTTGAAGCAAAGTCACTGAAATATATGCGACTAAAAATGTGGAACGCTTCACGATTTTGCGTGTCATCCTTGCGCAGGGGCCATGCTAATCTTCTCTGTATCGTTCCAATTTTAGTATATGTACTGCCGAAGCAAGTACAATACTTTATGTGGTTTCTGGAGGTTTTAATGGTTTCTGGAGGTTTTAAACTTCATATTGATGTCTGTTAGACCTTAAGAAATTCGTTATCCCAATGACAGCTGACTTGTTGAATATGAAATACGTAATATCCACATTCATTTACATCAAACATTCCTTGATTATACAAGTCACTCGTAATAACCGAAAACAAATTTCGATATATTTGCTGTTTCCGGTTTAATGGCTAATATATCAGATTATGATCCAGGTGCGAGTGAATAAGTGTTATAAACATTTACATCCTCACAGAATACAAATGAAATTGCTTGAATGAAATCAAAAGAACTAAGTCTGCCTGTGTTGGTAGGGCTACTACGAGCCACACACTCTCGGGCGTGATCCCACTACTGCTCGACACGGGTGCTTTTGGCTGCTGGGTTTCCCCCCTGGCCCGGTTCACACCTCCTTAGTCAACCTGGACGCCCTTGGCTCCCCAAGGGTGGCCATATTGATGCCAAGCTTAGTGCGGACACCCAATCAACATGGGTGATCCCGCAGCAGTGATCCCAACCTCAAGCCATCCTATAGTCCAAGCTACCGAGTCGCCGGTTTACAGAGCCTCGCCACAGACCCCAGCTACATATACCAGGCTTGGAAGGGTTTATAACCTTAACAAAGTATTCACATGTACATAGTTGTTTAGATGTTGTAAGTTTGGTAGTTTGTATAGGGAAAATAAAATTCTTTATATTTATATATACACATCCATATACTCACATGTATGTATGCATGCATGTATGTGTATATGCATGAGTGTATATATATTTATATATTCATATATATGTTTATATTTACACATATACATTTATATGTTTATGTTATATGTATTATATATATGCACATATTTACACATATGCATGATACATTTTAACTTTTGTATATATACAAAGATGCGCACGCACACATACACACACGCCCACATACACACGGATATGTATAATGTACAGATTATATCGGCGATATGACACATCGTTTCAGTTATGCATATTTCTAGATAAGTGTGGAAACGTATTAACGGACTTGAATCACAACGGTGTATGGAGGGTTCGAACCGCACAACTTTCTATTGAATCCTCGGTGTCTTGTATTTCTAATATATAAAAATGCCTTTCTCCATTCCAGTTTTCTTTATTAACAAGCAATTATGATGTAAAATGCGACGACATAAAAATGTGTCAGGTGCCGCAAGTGCGACAGTGCCTTGACAGTATATGTGTTGTCCGTCCTTATCAAGGGGAGTGCTTTCTCTCCTTTCGTACAACACAGTCGTCACCCCAGTCGACCAGCGTGTGGTACCTCGGGAGACACAGCTTTTAGTAAATACAAAATACATGTGTTAATCAAGGGTATGTCTAATGGATCTACTGTCATTTAATGGTAGTTTGGAACAAAAACTGCTAATGCCATTTAATGGTAATTTGGAACTAAAACTGGTTATGCTATATTCCATTGTCATAGTATTATGGTGATAATAAAACGTAATCAGAACTCTTTAGTTAGCCATTAGATGCAATTTGTTATGATAGACATTTAAACTGATTGATTATTGAGGAACATGGAACAAAGCCAGTCAATAATGAACAAGACACAAAAGTTCATGAACTAAGGGGATAATGCAGAGTTGTAATATCAAAATTACCATTATGAATTCGGCATCCGATGCAACCCTTGTCCTCTGGTAGGAAATATTACTAAAAGTGAATTTTTTTTTTTTTTTTTTTTTTACAGTGATTTACTTTCACTTTATCGAAGTATGCTTGATAAATTGATGTAGTTCTCAAACTTTTGGGTCTGCCAAAGATTGCTAAGGTATACGTCATGTTAGACCTTGAATGCGGGGGCGCGAACGCTCGTCACCTACATGCCTCGCTCCAGAGAAAGCATAATGGATAATACCACCCGATATAATTTATTAACAAGGATGTATCTTTGAAGCAAAGTCACTGAAATATATGCGACTAAAAATGTGGAACGCTTCACGATTTTGCGTGTCATCCTTGCGCAGGGGCCATGCTAATCTTCTCTGTATCGTTCCAATTTTAGTATATGTACTGCCGAAGCAAGTACAACACTGCATGTGGTTTCTGGAGGTTTTAAACTTCATATTGTCTGTTAGATCTTATGATATTCTTTTTCCCAATGACAGCTGATGTTGAATATGAGATACGTCGTATTCACATTTATTTACATCAAACATTCCTTGATTATACGAGTCACTCGTAATAGTCGAAAACAAATTTCGATATATTTCTCTGCTGTTTCCGGTTTAATGGCTAATGTATGAGATTATGATCCAGGTGCGAGTGATTAAGTGTTATAAACATTTACGACCTCACAGAATATAAATGAAATTGCTTTAATGATATAAAAAGAACTAAGTCTGCCTGTGTTGGTAGGGCTACTACGAGCCACACACTCTCGGGCGTGATCCCACTACTGCTCGACACGGGTGCTTTTGGCTGCTGGGTTTCCCCCCTGGCCCGGTTCACACCTCCTTAGTCAACCTGGACGCCCTTGGCTCCCCAAGGGTGGCCATATTGATGCCAAGCTTAGTGCGGACACCCAATCAACATGGGTGATCCCGCAGCAGTGATCCCAACCTCAAGCCATCCTATAGTCCAAGCCACCGAGTCGCCGGTTTACAGAGCCTCGCCACAGACCCCAGCTACTGTTAATACGCTTGGAAGGGTTTATAACCTTAACAAAGTATTCACATGTACATAGTTATTTAGGTGTTGTAAGTTTGGTAGTTTGTAGAGGGAAAATAAATTTCTTTATATTTATATATACACATCCATATGCTCGTATGTATGCATGCATGTATGTGTATATGCATGAGTGTATATATATTTAAATATTCATATATATGTTTATATTTCCACATACATTTATATGTTTATGTTATATGTATCATATATATGCACATATTTACACATATGCATGATACATTTTAACTTTTGTATATATACAAAGATGCGCACGCACACAAACACACACGCCCACATACACACGGATATGTACAATGTACAGATTATATCGGCGATATGACACATCGTTTGTTATGCATATTTCTAGATAAGTGTGGAAACGTATTAACGGACTTCAATCACAACGGTGTATGGAGGGTTCGAACCGCATAACTTTCTATTGAATCCTCAGTGCCTTGTATTTCTAATATATAAAAATGCCTTTCTCCATTCCAGTTTTCTTTATTAACAAGCAATTATGATGTAAAATGCGACGGGATAAAAATGTGTCAGGTGCCGCAAGTGCGACAGTGCCTTGACAGTATATGTGTTGTCCGTCCTTATCAAGGGGAGTGCTAACTTTCTCTCCTTTCGTACAACACAGTCGTCACCTTGGTCGACCGGCGTGTGGTACTTCGGGAGACACAACTTTCAGTAAATACAGAATACATGTGTTATTCAAGGGTATGTCTAGTGGATCTACTGTCATTTAATGGTAGTTTGGAACAAAAACTGCTAATGCCATGTAATGGTAATTTGGAACAAAAACTGGTTATGCTATATTCCATTGTCATAGTATTATGGTGATAATAAAACGTAATCAGAACTCTTTAGTTAGCCATTCCATGTGATTTGTTATGATAGACATTTAAACTGATTGATTATTGAGGTACATGGAACAAAGCCAGTCAATAATGAACAAGACACAAAAGTTCATGAACTAAGGGGATAATGCAGAGTTGTAATATCAAAATTACCATTATGAATTCGGCATCCGATGCAACCCATGTCCTCTGGTAGGAAATATTACTAAAAGGGATTTTTTTTTTTTTTTTTTTATCTTACAGTGATTTAGTTTCAATTTAGCGAAGCATCCTTGATAAATTGATGTAGTTCTCAAACTTTTGGGTCTGCCAGAGATTGCTAAGGTATACGTCATGTTAGACCTTGGATGCCGGGGCGCGAACGCTCGTCACCAACATGACTCGCTCCCGAGAAAGCATAATGGATAATACCACGCGATATGATTGATCAACAAGGATGTATCTTTGAAGCAAAGTCACTGAAATATATGCGACTAAAAATGTGGAACGCTTCACGATTTTGCGTGTCATCCTTGCGCAGGGGCCATGCTAATCTTCTCTGTATCGTTCCAATTTTAGTATATGTACTGCCGAAGCAAGTACAGCACTTTATGTGGTTTCTGGAGCTTTTAATCTTCATATTGATGTCTGTTAGATTTTAAGAAATTCTTTATCCCAATGACAGCTGACTTGTTGAATATGAGATACGTAGTATCCACATTCATTTACATCAAACATTCCTTGATTATACGAGTTACTCGTAATAGTCGAAAACAAATTTCGATATATTTCTCTGCTGTTTCCGGTTTAATGGCTAATGTATCATGATCCTGGTGCGAGTGAATGTATTATATACAATTACATCCTCATAGAATACTTAAATGAAATTGCTTTTATGAAATCAAAAGAACTAAGTCTGCCTGTGTTGGTAGGGCTACTACGAGCCACACACTCTCGGGCGTGATCCCACTACTGCTCGACACGGGTGCTTTTGGCTGCTGGGTTTCCCCCCTGGCCCGGTTCACACCTCCTTAGTCAACCTGGACGCCCTTGGCTCCCCAAGGGTGGCCATATTGATGCCAAGCTTAGTGCGGACACCCAATCAACATGGGTGATCCCGCAGCAGTGATCCCAACCTCAAGCCATCCTATAGTCCAAGCCACCGAGTCGCCGGTTTACAGAGCCTCGCCACAGACCCCAGCTACTGATACTACGCTTGGAAGGGTTTATAACCTTAACAAAGTATTCACATCTACTTATTTATTTAGGTGTTGTAATTTAGGTAGTTTGTAGAGGGAAAATAAATTCTTTACACCTATATATACACATCCATAAACTCCTATGTATGTATGCATGTGTGTATATATATGTATCGTAGGTATATATGTATATATATACGTTTATAGTTACACACACATATGCATTATATGTTTATATTATATATATTATATATATGCAAAATTTACATATATGCATGATACATTTTAACTTTTGTATATATAGAAAGATGCGCGCACACATACACACGCCCGCATACACACGGATATGTATAATGTACAGATTATATCGGCGATATGACACATCGTTTCAATTATACATATTTTAGATAACTGTGGAAACGTATTAACGGACTTGAATCACAACGGTGTATGGAGGGTTCGAACCGCACAACTTTCTATTGAATCCTCGGTGCCTTGTATTTCTAATATATAAAAATGCCTTTCTCCATTCCAGTTTTCTTTATTAACAAACAATTATGATGTAAAATGCGACGACATAAAAATGTGTCAGGTGCCGCAAGTGCGACAGTGCCTTGACAGTATATGTGTTGTCCGTCCTTATCAAGGGGAGTGCTAACTTTCTCTCCTTTCGTACAACACAGTCGTCACCTTGGTCGACCGGCGTGTGGTACCTCGGGAGACACAACCTTCAGTAAATACAGAATACATGTGTTAATCAAGGGTATGTCTAATGGATCTACTGTCATTTAATGGTAGTTTGGAACAAAAACTGCTAATGCCATTTAATGGTAATTTGGAACAAAAACTGGTTATGCTATATTCCATTGTCATAGTATTATGGTGATAATAAAACGTAATCAGAACTCTTTAGTTAGCCATTCCATGTAATTTGTTATGATAGACATTTAAACTGATTGATTATTGAGGTACATGGAACAAAGCCAGTCAATAATGAACAAGACACAAAAGTTCATGAACTAAGGGGATAATGCAGAGTTGTAATATTAAAATTACCATTATGAATTCGGCATCCGATGCAACCCATGTCCTCTGGTAGGAAATATTACTAAAAGTAAAAATTTATTTTTTTTACAGTGATTTACTTTCACTTTATCGAAGTATGCTTGATAAATTGATGTAGTTCTCCAACTTTTGGGTCTGCCAGAGATTGCTAAGGTATACGTCATGTTAGACCTTGAATGCCGGGGCGCGAACGCTCGTCACCAACATGACTCGCTCCAGAGAAAGCATAATGGATAATACCACGCGATATGATTGATCAACAAGGATGTATCTTTGAAGCAAAGTCACTGAAATATATGCGACTAAAAATGTGGAACGCTTCACGATTTTGCGTGTCATCCTTGCGCAGGGGCCATGCTAATCTTCTCTGTATCGTTCCAATTTTAGTATATGTACTGCCGAAGCAAGTACAACACTTTGTGTGGTTTCTGGAGGTTTTAAACTTCATATTGATGTCTGTTAGATTTTAAGAAATTCTTTATCCCAATGACAGCTGACTTGTTGAATATGAAATACGTAGTATCCACATTCATTTACATCAAATATTCCTTGATTATACGTCACTCGTAATAACCGAAAACAAATTTCGATATATTTCTCTGCTGTTTCCGGTTTACTGGCTAATGTATCAGATTATGATCCAGGTGCGAGTGATTAAGTGTTATAAACATTTACGACCTCACAGAATATAAATGAAATTGCTTTACTGAAATCAAAAGAACTAAGTCTGCCTGTGTTGGTAGGGCTACTACGAGCCACACACTCTCGGGCGTGATCCCACTACTGCTCGACACGGGTGCTTTTGGCTGCTGGGTTTCCCCCCTGGCCCGGTTCACACCTCCTTAGTCAACCTGGACGCCCTTGGCTCCCCAAGGGTGGCCATATTGATGCCAAGCTTAGTGCGGACACCCAATCAACATGGGTGATCCCGCAGCAGTGATCCCAACCTCAAGCCATCCTATAGTCCAAGCCACCGAGTCGCCGGTTTACAGAGCCTCGCCACAGACCCCAGCTACTTATACTACGCTTGGAAGGGTTTATAACCTTAACAAAGTATTCACATCTACTTATATATTTAGGTGTAATTTAGGTAGTTTGTATAGGGAAAATAAATTTCTTTACATCTATATATACACATCCATAAACTCCTATGTATGTATGTATGTGTGTATATATATGTATAGTAGGTATATATATATATATATATATATATATATATATATATATATATATATATATACGTTTATATTTACACACACATATGCATTATATGTTTATATTATATGTATTATATATATCCACATATTTACACATGCATGATACATTTTAACTTTTGTATATATACAAAGATGCGCACACAAACACACGCCCACATACACACGGATATGTATAATGTACAGATTTTATCAGCGTTATGACACATCGTTTCAGTTATGCATATTTTTAGATAACTGTGGAAACGTATTAACGGACTTGAATCACAACGGTGTATGGAGGGTTCGAACCGCATAACTTTCTATTGAATCCTCGGTGCCTTGTATTTCTAATATATAAAAGTGACTTTCTCCATTCCTGTTTTCTTTATTAACAAGCAATTATGATGTAAAATGCGACGGGATAAAAATGTGTCAGGTGCCGGAAGTGCGACAGTGCCTTGACAGTATATGTGTTGTCCGTCCTTATCAAGGGGAGTGCTAACTTTCTCTCCTTTCGTACAACACAGTCGTCACCTTGGTCGACCGGCGTGTGGTACCTCGGGAGACACAACTTCCATTAAATACAGAATACATGTGTTAATCAAGGGTATGTCTAGTGGATCTACTGTCATGTAATGGTAGTTTGGAACAAAAATTGGAGTTATGCTATATTCCATTGTCATAGTATTATGGTGATAATAAAACGTAATCAGAACTCTTTAGTTAGCCGTTTCATGTAATTTGTTATGATAGACATTTAATCTGATTGATTATTGAGGTACATGGAACAAAGCCAGTCAATAATGAACAAGACACAAAAGTTCATGAACTAAGGGGATAATGCAGAGTTGCAATATTAAAATTACCATTATGAATTCGGCATCCGATGTCCTCTGGTAAGAAATATCACTAAAAATGAAAACTTATTTTTTTTTACAGCGATTTAGTTTCACTTTAGCGAAGTATGCTTGATAAATTGATGTAGTCCTCAAACTTTTGAGTCTGCCAAAGATTGCTAAGGTATACGTCATGTTAGACCTTGGATGCCGGGGCGCGAACGCTCGTCACCAACATGCCTCGCTCCAGAGAAAGCATAATGGATAATACCACGCGATATGATTTATCAACAAGGATGTATCTTTGAAGCAAAGTCACTGAAATATATGCGACTAAAAATGTGGAACGCTTCACGATTTTGCGTGTCATCCTTGCGCAGGGGCCATGCTAATCTTCTCTGTATCGTTCCAATTTTAGTATATGTACTGCCGAAGCAAGTACAACACTTTGTGTGGTTTCTGGAGCTTTTAAACTTCATATTAATGTCTGTTAGATTTTAAGAAATTCTTTATCCCAATGACAGCTGACTTGTTGAATATGAGATACATACTATCCACATTTATTTGCATCAAACATTCCTTGATTATACGAGTTACTCGTAATAGTCGAAAACAAATTTCGATATATTTCTCTGCTGTTTATGGTTTAATGGTTAATGTATCAGATTATGATCCAGGTGCGAGTGAATAAGTGTTATAAACATTTACATCCTCACAGAATACAAATGAAATTGCTTTTAAGAAATCAAAAGAACTAAGTCTGCCTGTGTTGGTAGGGCTACTACGAGCCACACACTCTCGGGCGTGATCCCACTACTGCTCGACACGGGTGCTTTTGGCTGCTGGGTTTCCCCCCTGGCCCGGTTCACACCTCCTTAGTCAACCTGGACGCCCTTGGCTCCCCAAGGGTGGCCATATTGATGCCAAGCTTAGTGCGGACACCCAATCAACATGGGTGATCCCGCAGCAGTGATCCCAACCTCAAGCCATCCTATAGTCCAAGCCACCGAGTCGCCGGTTTACAGAGCCTCGCCACAGACCCCAGCTACTTATAACTTGCTTGGAAGGGTTTATAACTTTAACAAAGTATTCATATGTACATATTTATTTAGGTGTTGTAAGTTTGGTAGTTTGTATCGGGAAAATAAATTTCTTTACATCTATATACACACATCCATAAACTCCTATGTATGTATGCATGCATGTATGTGTATATGCATGAGTGTATATATATTTATATATTCATATATGTTTATATTTACACATATATTTATATGTTTATGTTATATGTATTATATATATGCACATATTTACACATATGCATGATACATTTTAACTTTTGTATATATAGAAAGATGCGCGCACACATACACACGCCCGCATACACACGGATATGTATAATGTACAGATTATATCGGCGATATGACACATCGTTTCAGTTATGCATATTTCTAGATAACTGTGGAAACGTATTAACGGACTTGAATCACAACGGTGTATGGAGGGTTCGAACCGCATAACTTTCTATTGAATCCTCGGTGCCTTGTATTTCTAATATATAAAAATGCCTTTCTCCATTCCAGTTTTCTTTATTAACAAGCAATTATGATGTAAAATGCGACGACATAAAAATGTGTCAGGTGCCGCAAGTGCGACAGTGCCTTGACAGTATATGTGTTGTCCGTCCTTATCAAGGGGAGTGCTAACTTTCTCTCCTTTCGTACAACACAGTCGTCACCTTGGTCGACCGGCGTGTGGTACGTCGGGAGACACAACTTTCAGTAAATACAGAATACATGTGTTAATCAAGGGTATGTCTAATGGATCTACTGTCATTTAATGGTAGTTTGGAACAAAAACTGCTAATGTCATTTAATGGTAATTTGGAACAAAAACTGGTTATGCTATATTCCATTGTCATAGTATTATGGTGATAATAAAACGTAATCAGAACTCTTTAGTTAGCCATTCCATGCAATTTGTTATGATAGACATTTAAACTGATTGATTATTGAGGTACATGGAACAAAGCCAGTCAATAATGAACAAGACACAAAAGTTCATGAACTAAGGGGATAATGCAGAGTTGTAATATCAAAATTACCATTATGAATTCGGCATCCGATGCAACCCATGTCCTCTGGTAGGAAATATTACTAAAAGTGAAAACTTATTTTTTTACAGTGATTTACTTTCACTTTATCGAAGTATGCTTGATAAATTGATGTAATCCTCAACCTTTTGGGTCTGCCAGAGATTGCTAAGGTATACGTCATGTTAGACCTTGAATGCCGGGGCGCGAACGCTCGTCACCAACATGCCTCGCTCCAGAGAAAGCATAATGGATAATACCACGCGATATGATTGATCAACAAGGATGTATCTTTGAAGCAAAGTCACTGAAATATATGCGACTAAAAATGTGGAACGCTTCACGATTTTGCGTGTCATCCTTGCGCAGGGGCCATGCTAATCTTCTCTGTATCGTTCCAATTTTAGTATATGTACTGCCGAAGCAAGTACAATACTTTATGTGGTTTCTGAAGGTTTTAAACTTCATATTGATGTCTTTTAAATTTTAATGAATTCTTTATGCCAATGACAGCTGATTTGTTGAATATGTGATACATACTATCCACATTCATTTACATCAAACATTCCTTGATTATACGAGTTACTCGTAATATTCGAAAACAAATATCGATATATTTCTCTGCTGTTTCCAGTTTAATGGCTAATGTATCGGATCATGATCCTGGTGCGAGTGAATAAGTGTTTATACATTTACATCCTCACAGAATACAAATGAAATTGCTTGAATGAAATCAAAAGAAC
>NC_091580.1:5197852-5205352 GCF_042767895.1 Penaeus vannamei
TCGGATTTATAGCTTTTAGGAAATTTTGAACTTCTAGTCCATGACTTTTGATGCTTTCTCTATTTTCTGTCGCCTGGTGTTTCCCGATACATGAGATACGTAAATTCCACATCAGTTCATTGTAATATTTTTATGTATTTCCTTTTATATCGACGGTAATTGTGTTGCCGATATACAGGGTGCGCACTAACCACTTCAATTCACTTTTTTTCAATGCTTATGTCAATTATGCATATATTTCCCCCTTTCCGGAAGAAAATGTCTGACCTTTTTCTGTTTTCCTATGTTGTACTATAATAAACACAGTTCAGTGATATTTGTAAAGGCTAACTTCGTCTGGGTCTTATATGTGGCCCAGTCACTTTCAGCTATTTAAAGCTCTCAACTGATTCATCACTGGTTATCGTGGTGGCCGGATTGCCGGCATGCTCCACAGCCTCCGAGGTGTGAGCAAGGGGCATACTTTCACCAGCCCTACGACTGAGGTAGATGGTTCCTGCTTCATAAATCCTGTCTGCTCGCAGCTCTGTAGAGAGTAATTGCTTGCCGCAGTATTTGCAACGACTGTCAGCATGGTCAGTGGTGTCAATAATCTGTCATGCACAGTGGTAGCCTTGTCTGATTCTGTGAAGAATGGCATGGGCACCACTAGTAGTTGTTGCAAAGTGCCAGTGGGTCATAGCCAGTGGCATCTGAATACCATCTGGCCGAGGGGAGGTTCTTGTTTTCTGATTACAATGTTTGCGCAAGCAGTGGCGTAGCTAGCTGCTTGCTCCTCAAAGATTAAGTAATCAATGAATAAACCTTATAACTCACGGTTTCATAAAATGTATGTATGTAAATTACGAAACTATACAATAGATCTCATAGTTTGTGCACAAAATAAAAACATAAAAGGACTAAGTCTGCCTGTGTTGGTAGGGCTACTACGAGCCACACACTCTCGGGCGTGATCCCACTACTGCTCGACACGGGTGCTTTTGGCTGCTGGGTTTCCCCCCTGGCCCGGTTCACACCTCCTTAGTCAACCTGGACGCCCTTGGCTCCCCAAGGGTGGCCATATTGATGCCAAGCTTAGTGCGGACACCCAATCAACATGGGTGATCCCGCAGCAGTGATCCCAACCTCAAGCCATCCTATAGTCCAAGCCACCGAGTCGCCGGTTTACAGAGCCTCGCCACAGACCCCAGCTCTTGACTATGCGCTTGGAATGCTTTATAACGTAATCCAACAGTATTACCTTTATTTTCATAAACTACGTGAAGTAGGCTATATTGTATAAATGTATATGCATATTCAGTCAAATATTACTTTCATATACATGAAACAAGTTAAACATGTATTGAGAAAATATATATGCATATGCATGTGTACATACAATACATACACAGAAAATGCTCTCGCTATATGTATGGATATATATATACATGTGTATATATATATATGTATATACGTATGTATATATATGTATATATATATATATGTATATATATGTATATATGTATGTATATAGAGATATATGTATATATATGAATATGAGTAAGTGCATGTGCGTTGTTTGTATATTGTGGAAATATTGAATATTCCTGTTCACTCTATCACGTTATTTCTTTAAATTATGGAAAAAATATGTAAGCCCGTTGTCTGTTCTTATCAGGGGATTGATTACAAAAATGTCAGTAATTATCCTAAGATTAAGGGGATGCTTTGCATACCAAAACAGCGTAAATACGGGGAAAAAGAAGCACGCCAAACAACGCCTAGAACGTCGGGGCGCGAACGCTCGCTGCACACGTGGATCGGGCCAGAAAACACACTTTACTTAATAACACGTTATATACGTTATTGACAAGGGTATAACTTTGAAGCAAGAACATTGATGTTTGTGCGATTAAAAATGTGGAACGCTTCACGATTTTGCGTGTCATCCTTGCGCAGGGGCCATGCTAATCTTCTCTGTATCGTTCCAATTTTAGTATATGTACTGCCGAAGCAAGTACATCAAAACTGTAACTTTTGGAAATTTTGAACTTTTGGGCGATGACCTTTTTTATTTTACGTATTACATATCGCCTCGTTCAGTTTAAAGTTTAGTTTAGTTACATCGATTCAGATTTGTAAAAAGTCCTTTCATTAAGCATACCAATGATGTATATGTATACATTAATGCGTATGTGTATGTGTGATGTGTGTGTGTGAGGTGTATGTGTGAGGTGTGTGTGTGTGTGTGTGTGTGTGTGTGTGTGTGTGTGTGTGTGTGTGTGTGTGTGTGTGTGTGTGTGTGTGTGTGTGTGTGAGTGTGTGTGTGTATGAGTGGGTGCGAGTATGCGAGTGTGTGTGGGTGTGTGAGTGTGAGTGTGTGAGTGTATGTGTCTGTGTGTGTGTCTGTGTGAGTGTCTGTGTGTGAGTGTGTGTGTGTGGGGGGGGGGGGTTGCGGGAAATAAGCTCAGGAAATTCATAAACTGAAATTATATAGAACTATGTTTTCATTGGTATCTTCTTAATTATTCTATTACAATGCTATTGATTGAAGGAAAATGTGCATTTAATTAACTCATATATTGTTTTCATGCTGCATATTGGATGTTTACTTGAATGAGTTGTATAAGTGAAGTAAAATTTACCCTTAGGATCTTTTATCTACCAAGTAATTTGTAAATTTATATACATAAATTTATCTACATGATAATTAAAAAGTGCGTAAATGTGCATGGAACTTAAGCGATCGATCGATGCACAAATGTTTTGTTATAAAACCATTTGAAAAGACAGTGTGAAATATAAGCAACATATTTTTTCATGTACTTATTATTCTAAATGAAAAATAATTACTCTCTCGTTATTATGTAAATGTGAGCCATGCTTCCCGTCCCTAACAGATGAGTCGAACACATACTATTGCTCTCGTCTCTTCAGCCAGGAGCGTAAATGCTTTTCACATGATTCACCTTATCTCGCCTTCATGCCATAAATATGTCGATCATCGCCACAACTTGTGGGTATAAAATTGAATAGATCAATTGATAACAAATAAAGAGAAAAGTTTTGGGGGAGCTA
Source organism: Penaeus vannamei (assembly GCF_042767895.1). NCBI lineage: Eukaryota > Metazoa > Arthropoda > Malacostraca > Decapoda > Penaeidae > Penaeus > Penaeus vannamei. The sequence continues at coordinate 5,200,910 of NC_091580.1, forward strand.
AGGAAATACTATGCGGAAAAATCTAAGCGTCACGCCGGCTTAAAAGGGAAGATTTTGTATTTGCTGCACATTGATTTTTTTTTCCGCCTAATTGAAATTAAATATAGCTATATTTCCTAATTTTCATGCGATACACTGGCTCAGGACTCGAACCTTTGAAGTTTCCATGTGAGAGCTTTGCTAACGGCCGCTCTCTCGCCATCATCGCTTATCTAACATCGCGGAATACGGCAGGCAGAAGTAATGCCCAGAAACATGATAGATGGATTATAAGATTATAAAATGTCTGTAATTATCCTAAAAATAAGGTGATGCACTGAATACAAGAGCAGTGTAAGTATGGGGAAAACGGAAGCATGTCAAACAACACCTAGAACGTCGGGGCGCGAACGCTCGCTACCCACGTGGATCGGTCCAGAAAGGGCGCTATATTTAATAACACGATATATACTTTATTGACAAGGATATAACTTTGAAGCAAGTACATTGATGTTTGTGCGATTAAAAATGTGGAACGCTTCACGATTTTGCGTGTCATCCTTGCGCAGGGGCCATGCTAATCTTCTCTGTATCGTTCCAATTTTAGTATATGTACTGCCGAAGCAAGTACATCAGGTAGGAAGCTATAGGAAAGTTTGAAGTTCATTGTAATATTTGTATGCCTTTCCTTTTTCATGGACGGTAATCGTGTAGCCGATATATAAGGTAAAGAGTAACTGCTCGTTGTATTTGCAACGCCTGACAGCATGGTCAGTACTGTCAATAATCTGTCATGCACAGTGGTAGCCTCGTCATGGGCACCACTAGTAGTTGTTGCAAAGTGCCAGTGGCTCATAGCCTGTGGCATGTGAATATCATCTGGCCGAGGGGAGGTTCTTGTTTTCTCATGAAATGCATGCGCAAGCAGTGGTGTAGCTAGCTGCTTGCTCCTCATATGTACCTGGTGATTCCCTTTGTAATTAACATTTTGTATTAAAGTCATATACTTAATTTCAGGGATCAAAGATTAAGTAATGACATTTAATAAACGCTTTCATAAAATGTATGTCTGTAAATTACGAAACTATACAATAGATCTCATAGTTTCTATACAAAATAATAAAAAGGACTAAGTCTGCCTGTGTTGGTAGGGCTACTACGAGCCACACACTCTCGGGCGTGATCCCACTGCTGCTCGACACGGGTGCTTTTGGCTGCTGGGTTTCCCCCCTGGCCCGGTTCACACCTCCTTAGTCAACCTGGACGCCCTTGGCTCCCCAAGGGTGGCCATATTGATGCCAAGCTTAGTGCGGACACCCAATCAACATGGGTGATCCCGCAGCAGTGATCCCAACCTCAAGCCATCCTATAGTCCAAGCTACCGAGTCGCCGGTTTACAGAGCCTCGCCACAGACCCCAGCTCTTAACTATGCGTTTGGAATGCTTTATAACGTAATCCAACAGTATTACCTTTATTTTCATAAACTACGTGAAATAGGCTATATTGTATAAATGTATATGCATATTCAGTCAAATATTACTTTCATATACATGTAACAAGTTAAACATATATTGAGAAAATATATATGCATATGCATGTGTACATACAATACATACACAGAAAACGCTCTCGCTATATGTATGGATATATATATATATATATATATATATATATATATATATATATATATATATATATATATATATATGTATATATATATATGTATGTATATATGTATATACGTATGTATATAGAGATATATGTATATATATGTATATACGTATGTATATAGAGATATATGTATATATATTTATATACGTATGTATATAGAGATATATGTATATATATATATATATATATATATATATATATGTGTGTATATACGTATGTATATAGAGATATATGTATACATATGAATATGAGTAAATGCATGTGCGTTGTTTGTATATTGTGGAAATATTGAATATTCCTGTTCACTCTGTTACGTTATTTCTTTAAATTATGAAAAAAAAAAAAAAAAATGTGAGCCCGTTGTCTGTCCTTATCAGGGGATTGATTACAAAAATGTCAGTAATTATCTTAAGATTAAGAGGATGCTTTGCATACAAAAACTGTATATACGGGGAAAAGGAAGCACGCCAAACAACGCCTAGAACGTCGGGGCGCGAACGCTCGCTGCCCACGTGGATCGGGCCAGAAAACACACTTTACTTAATAACACGTTATATACGTTATTGACAAGGGTATAACTTTGAAGCAAGAACACTGATGTTTGTGCGATTAAAAATGTGGAACGCTTCACGATTTTGCGTGTCATCCTTGCGCAGGGGCCATGCTAATCTTCTCTGTATCGTTCCAATTTTAGTATATGTACTGCCGAAGCAAGTACATCGGAATTGAAGCTTTTAGGGAAATTTGAACTTCTTGTCCATGACTTTTGATTGTTTCCGTATTTTCTGTCGCCTATTGTAGTTGACGATACATGGAATACGTACATTCCATTTCAATTCATATTTGTACGATTCAGGCTTTCATCCGCTGAATGAACCAAAGGAGGATGACGCCTTGGTATAAGGAGAGAGAGGAATGGTATGGGTAGATAGCTATCCTTGGACATGAAGAGAAATTGCAGTAATATAGAAGGGGACGACAACCCTTACTTAGTCAGTTTTTGTATCTTGTCCGTATGAAGTGTTAAAAAGCTGTATTATTTACTGAGAGGTTTTAAGACCGGAGCCACAGTTAAATATAGGAAACTGATTTTACGGAACACATCAATGATATATTTGTATAAATGTATGTGAGTGTGTGTGTGTGTGTGTGTGTGTGTGTGTGTGTGTGTGTGTGTGTGTGTGTAGATAATTCTCAGATATATACCTATATACTTATATAAGTACACACACATATATATAGAGAGACAGACAACTAAATGCATAGTGTATGCGTATAACTATTATACGACCGAACAAAAAATGGCCGGGAAAATATGATATAAAAGTATCAAATAAAAGAAGTACAGAAAACAAATATATTACAAGGGTACAAAATGCAAATTCTAGTGTTGAGTAAGGTGGGCCGGATAATCATGTAGAACATATGCTACTTCAAGAGGGTCATATCATTCAAATATATAGAGTATCATTCAATGACCTCTACCTGATTATTGAATTACAAAGCTTTCGATTGAAGTTCTGTGGGGAAATATGCATTTCATTGACTGATATATCGTTTCATGTTGCATATTGGGCGTTTGCTTGAATAAGTTTAGTTATAATAAAACCTGTCCTTAGGATCTTTGAGCTATCTAGGAATCTATATGTACATAGATTTATGTATATATATGATCTTTAATAAGTACGAGGATGTGCATGGGACTTGCTGAACAATCGATGCAAAACAAATATCTTTTATTAGGAAACGCTTTAAATCAAATGTGAAACGTTTTAAAAAGGCGTGAAGTATACGCAATATAAAATAATCATAAGAATCTTCCTTGTACTTATAATTTCAAATGCAAAACAACTAGCTGCTTGCCTGTTAACAGCTATGTCCCCCAAAATGATGAGGCGGAAATATACCCTTGCTCTCGTCTCTTCACCCAGGAGCGTTTTTTGGGAGCTACCGAATACTGTGCAGAAAAATCGAAGTGAAACACCCACTCATAGGTTAAAGGTTTACATTCGCTACACAGGGGTTTCTTTTCGCCTTGTTGAAGTTAACCATACCCACATTTCCTTCATATTTCCATCCGGTACACTGGTTCAAGAGTTAAACCTTTAAAGTTTCCATGTGATAATTTTGCTAACGGTCGCTTTATCGCCATCATCGCTTACCTAACATATGCGGAATACGGCAGGCAGAAATAATGCCTAAAAATTGAGATGAATAATCAAAATGTCTGTAATTATCCTAATAACGTGATGCACTGCATACAAAAACAGTGTATATATTGGGAAAAAGAGAAGCATGTCAAATAACGTCTAGAAGGTCGGGGCGCGAACGCTCGCTACCCTCGTGGATCGGGCCAGAGAGGGCACTTTACTTAATAACACGCTATATCCTTTATTAATAAGGGTATAACTTTGAAGCAAGAACATTGAAGTTTCTGCGATTAAAAATGTGGAACGCTTCACGATTTTGCGTGTCATCCTTGCGCAGGGGCCATGCTAATCTTCTCTGTATCGTTCCAATTTTAGTATATGTACTGCCGAAGCAAGTACATCAGTTATGAAGCTTTTAGGAAATTTTGAAGTTCATAGAAATAATTGTATTTCCTTTTACATCGACGGCAATTTTGTTGTCGACATATAGGGTGCACACTAACCTCTTCAATTCACATCATAACAGTCAAATTTTCATTGCGTATCTTAAATATGCATATATTTCCCCCTTTCCAGAAAAAGTCTGACGCTTTTCAGTTTCCTTATTTTATATTATAATAAATACAGTAGTTCAGTTCAGGG
>NC_091580.1:5210352-5217852 GCF_042767895.1 Penaeus vannamei
TGCTTTACGCTTCCAACTTTGTCACATTTTGTAAATAATCAAGGATTGTCATAATGGAAAATATACTACTGGGTTACTTTTTGTAATCATGTTAAATAATTAATATTGGAATGACGCTGCCGTAATTGTTCCACCAGAGAAAACATCGCAAATGAAAATGTTTATTTAATAATAGTGAAGCTTTCATTCACATAAAGCCTAATAATCAAATATATCAAAGATAGATACTTGTATATTTTTGTGTTACTGCCATATTATAAGAAATGTTACGTAGCAATTATTTTTGTTGCCGTCAGCAAAATATTGTCCTTTATACACTACAGTGTAATATACAACACTTGTATATACTACAAAACACACGCACGGACACACACACGCACACACACACACACACACACACACACACACACACACACACACACACACACACACACACACACACACACATATATATATATATATATATATATATATATATATATATATGCGTGTGTGTAAATGAAATAGTCTCCCATCAAATAGTTTTCTTTATATACATTTTCTAAGAAAACCTACTATTTGTGTGTTATCATTGGCGTTTGTTGATGTATAACTAAGCTATTCGCGGAAACGGCAAGTACATCTAGAAGAAAACCTAGAAAAAAATAAAACAGATGAGCATACAAGCTGTGTAATAAATGTCGAGATGCTTTCCAATTTTATGTCGTATATCGTTTACAGAAATATGGTCCTTTACCATATACATTATTTCTTTAGAAATATACGTTACATACGATTCAAAATAGCTTACGATTAATTTAACAATGCAAATATAGCATCTGTATACATACACACGCGCGATATGTATATATATTATATATATACATACATATATATACATGCATACACACACACACATATATATGTATATATATGTGATTAGTGCTGTACCTTTATACCGCAAGCACGTAAGCTTCCCCCAATCTTTTCCAGTTAATCTGGTTGTTTGTGTTGTGTTATTTTTATATATATATGCCGATGGTACTGCCTTTACCCTCTTTGTGCTATTCCCAAATATTCTAACTTCATTGTCCACTTGTTTAGTCTCCTACATTTCCATTTTTATGTTTACAATAAACACATATATGTATGTATATGTTACACACATACATATATGTACACACACACACACACACACACACACACACACACACACACACTCACACACACACACACACACACACACACACACACACACATATATATATATATACGTATATATATATATATATATATATATATATATATATATATATATATATATATATATATATATATATATATATATATATTACCGAGCAGTACCGGCATTGCGCCTAGGAGCCAGCACAGAGATTTGTAATTAACCTTTTATTTCATTCTGTATATTCCACTGGCTTTGTTTGTTGTTTAACTGTATCGCCAGCACAGATTCCCCAAAATTTACTGATGTATGTAAGTGCTAAACTATACCTAATGAGAAGAATTGACGAAGTGGATAGTACGTATCTCACGTACCGGTAACTAAACAAGGCGATACGTAATACGGAAAGTAAAAAATCATCGTATAACAGTTCAAAATTTCCAAAAGTTAGTAAAAATATTAAAATGAACTGATGTGGAATGTACGTATCCCATGTATCGGCAAGCGACAGAAAATAAGGAAAACATCAAAAGTCATGGACTAGAAGTTCAAAATTTCCTAAAAGCTTCTAGCCCGATGTACTTGCTTCGGCAGTACATATACTAAAATTGGAACGATACAGAGAAGATTAGCATGGCCCCTGCGCAAGGATGACACGCAAAATCGTGAAGCGTTCCACATTTTTAGTCGCATATACCTTAATGATACTGCTTTCAAGTTATATCCTCCTCGATATGGTATATAGCGTGTTATAAACCAAAATAATCTCTCTGGACCGAGGCACGTGGATGGCAGGAGTTCGCGCCCAGACAATATTGGCGCACGATATGCCACATATAACATGCGTTTAATGGGTATGACAATATGAAAACAAACAAACAAACAAACAAACACAAACACAAACACACACACACACACACACACACACACACACACACACACACACACACACACACACACACACACACACACACATATATGCATATACATATACATATACATATACATATACATATATATGAAGTTGTATTTATGATTTTTTTCATAACTGTTGTAACTTAAAGCGTTTTAAGCAGGGGAGCGCTTGAGCAAGAATTCTTGCCAATAGGCCAAGAACTGTACCGTTCACTGCTTAAAACGCTTTCCAAGGCTGGCAGGCCTGTTCAGTGATGTCAGACATGTGGAAGTGTTTTTCTGTAAAGTACAAATCATAACAGTCATTGGAGAACATAGAAATGTCAAAATAACACACAGCATATACATACTCGGGTTTTAAAAGCAATAAACAAGTATTCCCACCAACAATCTCGGAAAGAGATAACTAATGCATAAATCGAGAGTGGAGTTTATTCCATTAGCGGTTGGTAACAGTTTGAGCGCGCATTTCAAAACAACTGACACGCTAGTGCCGCATCAAGATGGCAGAGTAAATCTACCCGAACATCTTAATAATATTTTCTCCTATATTCATATAAAGTGCCTCTAAAACAATGACACACTTCCGATTGGCAGCCCTTTCATTCTGACGTGTTATCAAAACAAATGAGCATCCCTGAATTAAAATATAGGCCTACCCATTCCCATATATCCGATTTTATGAGGTTAAATATAACAAATCATCGAATACAAACAGAAGAATGTTGCTAGAATTCCTCAGACTTTTTTCACTTGAAATATTCTTTATTTCATAAAAAAAAGCAGATATATTCTCGATTTAGAGAGATGGGGAGTAACCAGTAAGAGGTAAATTGTTCGTCTTATTATGATTTATTATTTATAAGTAAAACGCTTTTTATTCCCACTGATACAGTGAAAAAAAAAATTATCTAATAAGATATTAAGCCGAGTTCCTGGCCAACGCCCGCATTCGAAGGATCGTGACCAGTACGGTAAGCGACCGACGCCGTTGCCATGGTGACGGTACACTGCTTGACTTAGCAAGCGCAAGTCTATCCATCTACGGAGGTTGCTTGAGAAAGCAAGCGAAATGCTTGAGTTAAAAAGAAAAACGCTTGAGATTTCAGGCAAAACTTTCTCTGCTTAAAACGCCTTCAATCTAAAAGAAAGAAAAAAAGAAAGAAAAACAAAAGACGAAAGTATTTGGTTCAGCTAACTTTTAAGTCGTTCCAAGCACAAAGACAAGAGCTGGGGTCTGTGGCGAGGCTCTGTAAACCGGCGACTCGGTAGCTTGGACTATAGGATGGCTTGAGGTTGGGATCACTGTTGCGGGATCACCCATGTTGATTGGGTGTCCGCACTAAGCTTGGCATCAATATGGCCACCCTTGGGGAGCCAAGGGCGTCCAGGTTGACTAAGGAGGTGTGAACCGGGCCAGGGGGGAAACCCAGCAGCCAAAAGCACCCGTGTCGAGCAGTAGTGGGATCACGCCCGAGAGTGTGTGGCTCGTAGTAGCCCTACCAACACAGGCAGACTTAGTCCTTTTATCATTTGTTATACAGAATTATGTTTTATTTATTAATCTCGTAACGTTGACATTTATTGAACTACACGAATATCGTGAACCAGAAAAAAAAACAATGCAGATAAATGTAACATTTATAACTATGACCAATGAAAGGCTTTTTATCCATATACATTGCCACTTCACACTGCTATTGACGCAAGGTAAAAGTCACTGACATTTATAATTTCATGCTGTACTTGCTTTGGCCTACATATATTAAAATTGGAACGATACAGAAATTAGTATGACTCTTGCCAAGTTGACACAAAGTCGCGAAGCTTTCCAATCTTTTTATCACAGAACCTGCATTGCGTTATGTTGGCTTTCGTTTTAAACATTCTTGAACGTAGCAATCATACTGTATCACCTGCATCATCCTGACCGAGCATGTGGGGGTCGATCGTTCGTTTCCCGATTACTTCAAACGTTTCCGCATTTTTTTTTCTAATTTATGGCTTAACAGTGCACTTAATTTCCATAGGCCTACTTACGTAACATCTTGATCAACACTGGATGTCGAAATATGAAGGATATTAAATGTATTCCTTATAATGATAGAACTGGTATCACATTCTTCTAAAACTTAGTGGAACTGAACCCCAATTGGAAAAACTATTTGACGGATTCCAATATTCATATTTGAAAGAATAAAACCATTTGATAATAGCTATTAGACGCAGCGGTAGAAGCATCGTATATTTCACATGACATTATTGCGCATACACGTGTGATTATATATAAGCATAATGTACACATGCATATGTATACATCTATATGCATAAATACTTATACACATACAAATACAAACACATATTGATAGATCTTGTGAGCACATGGCTTTACAGTGCCCTTGTTTAATTTCCCCATTTTTATGTAACATGGCAGATCGCCGAGACAGTAAGACTGTAGACATCGAAATATGATTGATATTTTGTTCCTATTAAATTTGTTCCTACTAGTCATACATCTGAAATGGAAGTTAAAATGACATTTAACTTAAACTAAAGCTTGTTTGTATTGTTAGATCTGCTGCCCTTTGCTGATATATGGTTTAGTGGATTCCAGTGTCCATAATAAATATCTAATTTGAAAATCATTGGATAATGAGGATGATAAGATGGCAACGTAAAACAAATAAACAAACAAAAAGAACATGGAACACTTATATCATTATTGCCTATATGTGTTCATATACTGTAAACATATATATGTATACAGAAATATCAACATACATATATTCACATACACATACATTTATACACATACACGCAGATCTACATATACATACTTTACATATACACACATACCTACATATAAATATAAATACACGCGCGCGCATACATTTATCTATTTATACCGTAGATATGCATGTCTAGACTAAGTGATTTGTATTTATTATTGTGTATATGTGTGTCCGTACAGTGAATGTTCAGTTAGTCGGGCTTCGTAAAATTTTAACAAACCGGCGGAATATATAGTTATTGCTGTGAGTTTTACGATGATATCGGTTAATGTGTCTAACACATATCTCATAACAAAGCAAAGATGAAAACCCTTGCTATGGGAACTTCAAAATTTCCTAAAACTCGGCAACGTAGTGTACTTGCTTCGGCAGTACATATACTAAAATTGGAACGATACAGAGAAGATTAGCATGGCCCCTGCGCAAGGATGACACGCAAAATCGTGAAGCGTTCCACATTTTTGACCGCATACATCTAATTGTTCGTATTGTGGAATTATACCCGTTTCAATAAAGTATTCATCGCGCTATTAACTAATAGAGCTGTATTTTGGACCGATGTATGCGGGTGGCGGGAATTCGCGCCCCGACGTTGTAGGTGGTGCGTGGTGTACTACCCCCCCAACCCCCCATATATGCACTGCTTAGCCTCGACATGCAGTTTATGTTCTTTGGGGATAAGCTCGTACTACAATGGTTTCTATATTCTATTTTCTATCATTCTTCAGCCTTTTTATATGTCAAATTCTGCCTGAATATCTTATAGATCACCGTTTCGATAGGGAGGGATGAGAGGTAGGGGACGGGAGGGGAGAACCTGATGCATGGAAACTTCAAGGGTTCGAGTCCTCAACCGGGTTATGGATAAAAATTAAATTGAATAAGTAGGTATAAATTACTTACCCTATTATATCTAAAAGCTGTTTCCGTTTATTTCTATCTAATTTAATACATAGACACCTCTCACAAGTACTTAGTCACCACGTTTTTCTTTCCTGACCGAACCTCACCTACTTACCGCTTTCAAAAAATATTAATTGAACAATATCTTATCAATGCTATAATCATGAAGATGTGAAGCTGATGTTTATGACAATCATGGTAACATTAATAACAATGGTAATTATAATGTTTCGGAAAATTCAAGGAATGTGGTAAACTATGGAGGTCAGGTAGGCCTATTAATTGAGCCCTTGGCGACTATGCACCTCTAGACCCCTTTCTATTGTATATATAATAGATTAATAAACCAATAAACAACACTAGATAAAACAGTGGACCGTGAATGTTGTCGGTGTCGAGTAAAAGGAGACAAAGTTTTCATTTTTAGCGGTAATTGTTTTCAGCGAAAACGGGATTCTTTTATTGAATTAAAAATTGATAACTATAATGATAAAAAATATATGCAGATCAATTAGTATGCATATCATCACGAATCACTACACAAATGAAGTTTATAGAAGGCCCTAATGCCAAGTTTTCATGATTTCTGTAAACACTCGATATGCAGCACGAGTAAGATATATTGCTAGCGAAACATACTACAGTTATAAACTTCGTACTTCACTTCCATCAGTATCATTTCGCTCGATTAACTAGAAGTGATAACCTTGAATAAAAGGGCATTCTATGTCTTTCATTGGAGGTTGTGTCTCTCCTGAGGTAGCAGATGCCGCTCGACCGACACAACGACTGTGTTGTACGAAAGGAGAGAAAGTTAGCACTCCCCTTGATAAGGACGGACAACACATATACTGTCAAGGCACTGTCGCACTTGCGGCACCTGACACATTTTTTCTAGTCGCATTTTTATAATCTAATTGCCCATGAAGACAGAATGACAGAGAGACATTTACATATGTTAGAAATACATGCAACATTGTTTGGAACATCCCGTGTAGTAGGGTGGTTCGAATCCCGTCTTTGCGCTAAACAAATGGTGATATATTTTCACAGCAATATACGACCACATATATAGACGGATGAAGCGATACAGTATCAGAAACTTTTATATCTACATGTTTATGCTCTTACCAATAAACCTATGTATCTACCTCCCTGTCTACCTAACTACCCGCCTGCTATCAATGTACCAAACTACATACATAGTGTATAAATGCATACAACATATTGTTGTATGCACATACAATTTGTATAAAAGCATACAAAGAAAGTTTAATGTTTTGTATATAGAATGATTGTATGAATGCTCCATATAACCAGCCGGGGCTTATTTTAAGCAAAGAAAAGAGATATATGGAATGTAAAATTTATAAGTCCCTCCAAGCACAATGATAATCGCTGGGGTCTGTGGCGAGGCTCTGTAAACCGGCGACTCGGTAGCTTGGACTATAGGATGGCTTGAGGTTGGGATCACTGTTGCGGGATCACCCATGTTGATTGGGTGTCCGCACTAAGCTTGGCATCAATATGGCCACCCTTGGGGAGCCATGGGCGTCCAGGTTGACTAAGGAGGTGTGAACCGGGCCAGGGGGGAAACCCAGCAGCCAAAAGCACCCGTGTCGAGCAGTAGTGGGATCACGCCCGAGAGTGTGTGGCTCGTAGTAGCCCTACCAACACAGGCAGACTTAGTCCTTTTTATTGTTGGTATGCACAACTGATTGTATTATT
>NC_091580.1:5222852-5225352 GCF_042767895.1 Penaeus vannamei
ACATGTACACAGACGTATGCGTTTATAATAATATACACGACCAAGATTTCGCCAGGCTTCTTCAATCAGACTAATGGGACAAACATCTTTATTTTTGTCCAGCGATAAAGAAGAAGAGAGAGAAAAAAGAAAAGAAAAAGTCCAGCGCAGAACAGACGATTTCTTACTTTTAATTAGCAGTGCTGGACCCTGTCAAAGAACAAGAAAAAACGACAAGGACTTATCTCAAAGAAATTCCTATTTTCCCTCTTTCTGCGCCGGGAAACAAAAAAAAATCACTCGCAAATTAATTGCCTTTCCCCGATAGAGGCTTCGCTCATCTCAAAAGTATAATAGGAATCTCAGATCTAATTGACTCCTTCTTGGTCTCATCAGTAACTCACCCAATTGAAGCAACACAATAGTATTTTGATTTGCACTCTGGCGCCAAATGACTCGTTCATTTATCATGTCATTTTTCTCTGAAATGATTCGACATAAGAGACAGGTAATTAGGGAATAAAGCATTGGTATGGTATATCGAAAAGGAACATTTCTAATTACAAGATACTTTTCCTTGTCCAGCTTACATCTTCAAACAACTTCTTTAGGTATTGTTAGGTTCGAGTCCTGAGTGAAAATAGGAGGAGGAAAAACAGAAAGAAGAGAGGAACGGAGGATGATGAGGAAGAGAAAAACAAGGGAAAAATGGAGTATGAGAGAAAGTAATAGGAGGAAGAAGCGAGAAGAAAGAGTAAAAATGTGAAGAAGAGAAATGCAAGGGAAAAATGGAGTATGAGAGAAAGTAATGGGAGGAAGAAGCGAGAAGAAAGAGTAAAAATGTGAAGAAGAGAAAAGCAAGTGAAAAATGAGAGAAAGTAATAGGAAGAAGAAGCGAGAAGAAAAAGTAAAGAAATGAAAAAGAGAAAGAAGAAAAGGGAAAAAAAAAGAAAAGAAAGCATAACATGAAAGGAAAGAGGAACAGGAGAAAAGCTGGGAAAAAATGTCTTTCATTCTTTGCGTTGTGACATCAAAGTTACAATTTCCTCCATCAATCAATACACACTCCCCCCCCCCCCCCCATGTCCTTGGCAATCACACAGCAATCAGAACAACGTCAAACATGATGTGAAAAGGTAATGAGTGACATGTTATATAAAGGACACGCCAGAGACAACATATAATTGGATGTTCATGTATAACAAAACATACACAAGAAAGGTGTACAATGAACTATTATAAACAAGGGACACAATATGATATATCAAAGTATTTACAACAAGGTATGGACGAGAATGAATATCTTCACAGTACGTGAGATTTATTTAACCTGTTTCGACTATATCTCCGTCGAAAATTAATTAATTAATTGAACGAAACCAGATAATTACATTTCTTGTTAATATATTCATTCTCATTCATAACTTTTTTTTTTCAAAATCTGTCGCCATTAACGCTTTCCGTAACATAGAAACAAGAGCGAATTTATCTCTGGAGAGTTCACAACCTTATTTTTTTTTTTCTTTCTTTTTCTCTTTTTTTTAAGTTCGTCTCCCGCTGGAACGTTTGACTTCTTTCCTCTTGAGGGTAGAAGACCGATTCCCATTCAAGGTGAAAGACCACTGAAAGCAATTCACTTACGCCGACTCTTAACTGTCTGCAGGAGAAACTTTGGTTCAATATTTCCTTGGAATGGGGAGCCATGTAATGTTAATATTCTTATCTTTATTTATGTCAGGGGTTTAGATAGAGAAAGCTCCAAGCGTCATATTTTTTTTGAAGCAGATTCAGATACAGTAGTGGTAATTCAGGCAATATCATCCTGTGCTTTACGTGAGATCTATTTTGTCTTAAAAAGAAAAAAAAATCGTCTTCTATCTAGATTTTGTGTTCTTCCAGCCAGCCCTCTTTGACTTTTTTTTTATTTTGATTCCCGTGTCACATGAAAACTTCTCTGACTGAGCGTTATTATCATTATTTTCATTCGCATTGATATTAGTGTTATTATTTGTAATTGTTGTTATCATTGCTGTTGCTCTCATCGTTCTTTTTATTACCACTACTACTGACACTTTTTTCTTATCACAGAAACATGGATGGGTAAAAGGATAAACAGGATTTTTTTTTTTTTTTTTTTTTTTTGATGACCCGGTCTCCAAATAGAATTTTTGCCGAAAACGAAATCATAACACCTTTCATTATTTCAAGAGCATCATTATCTTATCTTCTTTATCATCTGTGTCAACTAAGCATATGGACGGACCCTCTGATTCTTAAATTTGCTTTTGATTATATATTAAAGAATGGGAAAGTATACATCCGTTTCCCACACTGTTCAAATTCCAAAAGCAAGTATGGGGTGAACGATATGATAACGAATGAAAACTTTTTTTTTTTTGCCAGTGTTATTTCTTTGTATTTCGTCAGTGGGAAATTGACTTAAATTTTCGAGCAATTTTCTAAAGGAAGATAGAACACGAGAGAGAGAGAGAGGGATAACGAGAGAGAAGAGAAGAGAAGA
>NC_091580.1:5245352-5247852 GCF_042767895.1 Penaeus vannamei
CTCTCTCTCTCTGCAACGGTGGGATGGCAGGTTCTCATAGTTTAGTCCTTTCCCTTTCTCTCTCGCTATTTTCTTATCTATTATAAGTAACCTGCTTAAATGAGTACGGTGAATGTGTGTGTGCGTGTGTGTGTGTGTGTGTGTGTGAATATACTCGTATCACTGGTATCATCATTATTATCATTACTAATGGTACCGTTATTATTATCATTATCATCATCATCAACATACTCATCATCACCAGCACCACCATCATCATCCTCATTATCATCACCGTAATTATCTACCATCACAACTATTACTTCCTGACGTCGTAAACATCGTCCCACGCTGGAGAAAATAACATGGAACCCAAATGAATACCGGGGAAATGAGAAGGAACCAGCAAGAATCTTTGACGAAAAGAAGGTCAAGAAAAATGTCTCAAGAAGTTCCCATTCCGCCTGTGTTCCTTCCATTCATGATTTGGTATTGTGGGAGTAGTAGTTTTACTATCTTTTTTACTATTACTCTTACTATGGATCTTCGTTGATTAGTATTGCAAAAGCAGGGTTTGAATGGTATGTATTTAGGTCATTACGGCTCGGAATATTATTGTAAATACCTTCGTGGCCTTAATATCAGAGCACGGGGTATGGAGGCTTTTTAAGGTAATAGCAAAATACTTACAAGTAAGGACAATATCAATTTAAAAAGAAAAGATAAATAGATACAGGGATAAATGTGTGCATAAACGAAAAAAAAATACATTGAAATGAATAATCTTATGAGGAAGTAAAGAAGGAAAATCGGTCTTGTCTGAAGAGAAAATATAAAAGGAAGAAAAATGCAAATGAAATATCCGGAGGGCACCTTGGGGAGAGAGGGGAGGGGTAAGGAGAGGGGGGGGGAGGTTGGAGTTTGACTACCTTGGAAATATATATATATATATTTTCTAAATCTAAAGTCAATAAAACTTTTTTTTTATCCTTTTTGAAATATGTTGAAAATAAAGTTCCTGTAGAGAACAGGGGAAAAAAGAAACTAAATAACCTTTTTGCATTTTAGTAATTGTAATCCCGGGCAAGCTTCTTAGACTGGAAATGAAAAAATTCAGACATTGGATTACTTCAGAATTATATTATTTATAATAACGACGTAAATATATATATATATATATATATATATATATATATATATATATATATATATATATATATGATTATAATCATAATGACCACTAAAATCACAATGATAACGATGATGGTGGTGATAATGATGATGATGATGATGATAATGATGATGATGATGATAATGATGATAATGATAATGGTGATAAAGATAATCATATAGTAATAATAATGATAGAGATAATATAAGAAATAAGGATAATAATAGTAATGATGATAATAATGATAACAATAACAATGATGATAATAACAATAATAAAAATAATAATGATAATGATATCAAAAGTGATAATCATAACAACAATAAAAAATATATGATATGATTAAAATCATTCCCATAGTTGTAATGATCATATTACTACGGGTACTACCATGACTACTGCTATTGATGATGATGGTAACAACAACAACAATAATAAGAATAATAAAAACAATGATAATGGTAATGATGATGATGATGATGATGATGATCATTATGAAGATGATGATAATGGGGATAATGGTGGTGATGATGATGATGATGGTGACAATAATGTTAATAATAATAGTCAATAATAGTAATAAAGATAATATCAATGACATTGATAATAAAAATAATTGTAAGAATGTTAATGATAATAATCTCAGTAACAGCATTGAAAATCATAATAACAATCATCATTAATATTATCATCCTCATTATCATTGTTGTTACAATAATAACAATAAAATGTATAGTAATGGTAATTTAGTAATGATAACAATGATAATAGTAATGAACATGGAAATGGCAATAATGATAATAACATCAATAAGGATTATGATCTTGATCATAATCATGATAATTGTAATAGTAGGATATTCATAATGATAATATTATTAGTAACAATATTAACAGTGATAACAGATAAAAATAAAAACAGTGATAATAACAACTATGACAATAACAGCAATAACAATAATAATGATAATAATGATAACCGTAACAATCATCATCATAATAAAAATAGCAATGTCAAGGATAGCAATAATTATAACAAAAATAATGATAATAATGATAATAATAGTAAAAGTAGCATTAGTAATAATGATCAAATTGATATTAATATCGATAGTAATGATAATGATAATAATGATAATAACTATAATAATAATAATAATAATAATAATAATAATAACAATAATAATAATAATAATAATAATAATAATAATGATAATGATAATAATGATAATAATAGTAATGATGATAATAAAAAACTATAATTATCATTATTATAACAATAATAATGATAATAATGATCATTATAAGAACGATGCAACTAATGATAATAAAAATAATAAGAATGATTATA
>NC_091580.1:5260352-5262852 GCF_042767895.1 Penaeus vannamei
TGAATATCTGTTAAATTTAGATAAAAAAGCTATGCTCCCCTCGAAGTAGAAGACCAAGTA
The DNA here is from genome assembly GCF_042767895.1 of Penaeus vannamei. Taxonomy (NCBI): domain Eukaryota; kingdom Metazoa; phylum Arthropoda; class Malacostraca; order Decapoda; family Penaeidae; genus Penaeus; species Penaeus vannamei. The sequence continues at coordinate 5,260,413 of NC_091580.1, forward strand.
AAGCAAAGTAAAACATCATGAATCCTTACGCCATCTATCGACCCCAGCAATGGAAATCAATTAAATCAAGTGTCTGATCTTTTTATAGGAGAATTTCAAACAACACGTCTCGAAATAGGCTTCGAATTCCTCAGCTGGGTCTCGCCGAAGCAAACAGTCAAAAGTTGAAGTAACATGGTTAGTCGTGTTGTCCCGGAGAACAGGGGGAAGGGAAGCGCTCCACTGCACTTTCTTGTCTTTTTCCACTGGTTTTGCTTTTACTTTTCTGTTTCTCTTTCTCTTTTAGTTTTCCGTTTCGCTTTCACGTTTTTCATAATTTCTTTTTCTCTTTCTCTTTTTTTCACAATTTCTTTTTCTCTTTCACTTTTTTCACAATTTCTTTCTCTCTCTCTCTCTCTCTCTCTCTCTCTCTCTCTCTCTCTCTCTCTCTCTCTCTCTCTCTCTTTCTCTCTCTCTCTCTCTCTCTCTCTCTCTCTCTCCCAGAGAGCAGGGTAAGGGAAGCGCTACACTGCATTTTCTTGTCTTTTTCCATTGCTTTTCTGTTTCTCTTTCTCATTCTATTTCTCTTCTACTTTTCTGTTTCTTTTTCTCATATTTTACAATTCATTTTTCTTTCTCTTTTTTCATAATTTCTTTTTCTCTTTCTCTTTTTTCACAATTTCTTTTTCTCTTTCTCTTTTTTCACAATCTCTCTCTCTCTCTCTCTCTCTCTCTCTCTCTCTCTCTCTCTCTCTCTCTCTCTCTCTCTCTCTCTCTCTCTCTCTCTCTCTCTCTCTCTCTCTCTCTCCATTTAAACTTAGTCATCCAGATTATGAAGCATTTAGGATTATTGTAAATACTATTATTATTTGTTGGAATCCATCTACTTCCTATCTTTTTATATCTATAGAACACAGAACTATTGCTATACTCGTATGAATATCTATAGCATTTTATCACAAACGCATAGACATATAAATGTGCTGTATTTGTGTATGTGTATGTGCTTGTGTATTTTATTAGAAAGATAGATAATAGATCGATAGATTTAAGTGAGTTTGTGTGTGTGTGTGTGCGTGTATGTATGTATGTATGTGTGTGTGTGTGTGTGTGTGTGTGTATGTGTGTGTGTGTGTGTGTGTGTTTGCATGTGTGTCTGTGTGTGTGTGTGTGTTTGTGTGTGTGTGTGTGTGTGCGTGAGTATGAATGTGTGTTTCCGTGTGCGTGCGTTTATGTTTATACATTTACGCTACGCTGTGCTTTATAAAGACATTTGAGGCGTAAGCTTGTATAACTCTTCTTAAATAAAGCACAAATGTATTTATTGTAAATACAAGTAATACATGCTGCAATAGTATGCATTTAAATTGTTGACTTCCCACAAGATTTAGTATTGCACTTGTGCTATTTTGCACTGTTATGATTGATATAGGCAACATGAATTCAAGAATGGCACAACGGGTATTAGTCCATAAAATGTAAAGGTAATAAATTGATACGCACAACATGTAAAACCAGTGTAAATAACGCTGACAATATCTGGTTGGATTAGATTCACCCCGTGTGTGTGTGTGTGTGTGTGTGTGTGTGTGTGTGTGTGTGTGTGTGTGTGTGTGTGTGTGTGTGTGTGTGTGTGCGTGCGTGCGTGTGTGTGTGCGTGTGTGTGTGTGTGTGTGTGTGTGTGTGTGTGTGTGTGTGTGTGTTTGTCTGGATTGTTTTCGTAGTTCATCCTTCTCTCTCTCTCTCTCTCCCTCTCATTTTCTCTTTCTCTCTCTCTCTATCTATCTATCTCTTTCTCCATCTATCTGTCTATCTACTTGTCTATTTATCTATCTATCTCTCTGTATGTATTTGCACTAAAGAAATTTAGACAGCCTGCATGCTTAATAGGAGCTCCTAAAGGGGAAAGGATTCAGATCAGAAGACAAGAAAACTACACAAAAGGGGATACCTGTTGTGTAAAATATGAAATAAGCAAATCATAGGTTCATTAAAAAAAAAAAAAAAAAAAAAAAAAAAAATCGAGTAAGTTTTAGGTAATACTCTTTTTAAAGCGGTTACGAGTCTTTCTTCAAATGTAAAATTACAATCAAGATGTCTATTTCACTCGTGATTTGACATTTCTAGGAAGTGCTCATCCTTTTCAGGGACACAAGAATAAAAAAAAAAAAAAAAACGATTACTTGTCTTTGGATTCATGGAATATGTTTGTACTTACACAAGAACAGGATATTTACTTAAATGTGGACGATCGTAATTTCGATGATATAACTTGTATCTGCTCTTAAAACATATAGCATATTACATAATATATGTTTCTAATTTTTATAACGTTTTATATCTCGAGTTTATGTACCACTTTCGCAAACAGTAAAGGCAATATTCGTTACTGTAGTATCAGTTTAGAGAGCAAATAATCATTTAATTTTTTGTTATATCCTTGTAGGTCATCTTGAGCATG
>NC_091580.1:5295352-5300352 GCF_042767895.1 Penaeus vannamei
TGCACCTGCCTTGACCTTACATTTCCTGTGTCGCGGGCGCCCCAAGGATGATCCCGAGACTCACACAGAGAGGCAGCCTGACCTCCGGACAGCGAGGCCATTCCCGTTCAACCTAATCCAGGCTGCGGTCTCGCCAGGGCTTACTACTGCAGTTACCACGAGCGCTGACCAGCCTCGTCTTGTGTTCTATTCTACTCGTGTGTAGCTCTTAACAATAAAGAGTGAAGCCGTTATAAGCAATATCATTCCTGCCAACCTGTATGAATGTGGAAGTTTCATCACCTTTTACGCACTCTCTCTCTCTCTCTCTCTCTTTCTCTCCTTTTAGGATGATGCGTGCGCTTGGTCTTTTGGCAACAAGGATTTCACCACACTTGCAAATCCTGACGTATCCTTAATCCTCCCAAACATTCTAGCGGACTCCTTTTCTCTCGCCCGCCGCTGCTCTTACCTGGAATTGCAAGTGCAGTGCAGTATCATCCTTTTCATGCACGTTCCACAAAACCCATCGACTGGATTACTCCTGCAAATACTCTGTTTAACTTCTCCTTATGAGATTACTTGTTCATGAAGATTTTTCACCAGATTCTAGTTTATATGCCATCAGTATTTTTCCCTTAGTATAAAATTGAGAGTTAATCATTCGATAAATAAATTTAAAGAGAAAAAATATGTATTGAAAAAAAAATCTATCCCTTTCTGTTTTATCTACGTTTTCCTACCCTAAAAATACGAAACTTTTATGTCGAGATTTACCTTTTGAAGCTCAGCCTATCCTTACATGGTTGCATGGATTACTTGAAAGGCTGTGATTTTCGACCAATCGTACTTTTAGGTAAATTAAATCTGGTTTTTGTTTACGTAACATTAATGTAGAAATATCATGCATACTAACGTTTAACAAACCATAAACAGATATGTTTCTTTCCAGTAAAGCTTATTTTAAATGATACCTTAATAAACAATTCAGTTAAGTATTAAATTTATACAAATATTTTTTAGGTTCATTGGGTCAAAGACAGCCTCAGTAAAACATATATGTAAAATGTATATGTATGTATGTATATATATATATATATATATATATATATATATATATATATATATATACATATATATATTTATATATATATATATATATATATATATATATATATATATATATATATATATATATATATATATATATATATATATATATATATATATATATATATACATTTATATATGTATACATACATACATATATATATATATATATATATATATATATATATATATATATATATATATATATATATATATATATATACATTTATATATGTATACATACATACATATATATATATATATATATATATATATATATATATATATATATATATATATATATATATATATATATATATATATATATACATAAAAATATATGTATTTATATTTATATTTACACACACACACACACATATATATACATACACTCACTTATATGCACACACACACACACACACACACACACACACATTGAAAAAATATTTTTCTTATGATTCACATGAATATCATTATCGTTATCAACATTATAGTAATTATATGGTACATTATCATAATTGATTACTCGTACCATTGTGAAATATGAGTAACTGAAACCAAGAAGGACGGAAAAAATAGAACAAAAGATTACTGACAGATCCCCTTTAATACTTCATACTTTATTTAATTGATTAACTTCCGGTTAAAAAAAAGTTAATCTACCGTAAGCTGTGACTTTTTTTTTTTTTTTTTTTTTTTTTTTTAATCCTCCTTGATTTCATTAGTAATTTTTGTTATAGTTATAATCGTCATTATATTCACTTGAAAATGAACACATTAAAATGGTTAATTCCACTATAGCTCTTATCATATTGTAATTTCAATCATTGCTGTCATTATCACTTACTCTTATTGTTATCTTCATCATCATTAGTAGTCGCACCAGTAGTAATTAGCAACAGCAGCAGCAGTAGTAGTCGTAGAAGTAGTGGTGTAGCGTGACGTCACCTCTTTCTTTCTGTCCGTAGTACTACTCTGCTGTCTCTAAGTGCACTTATTGTTACTCTAATAGCCCCACTGATGGCAAGCAATAGTTTGGTATGTGAAAACAACAATTATACATTTATTTTACTAAACAGTATGGCATGGCATGTGGCAATATACATCTGCCCAAACAAATGGCGAGGTCATGAATACTCAACTTTATATTCGTCGGAGGCAAGGTGGGCAGGAGCTTGGGCCACTGGCATAACGAGGCGAAGTACCACGGGGCGAAGTACCACGGGGGCGAAGTACCACGGGGCGAAGTACCACGGGGTCGAAGTACCACGGGGGCGAAGTACCACGGGGGCGAAGTACCACGAGGCAAAAGTACCACGAGGCAAAAGTACCACGGGGTCGAAGTACCACGGGGGCGAAGTACCACGGGGCGCTCGACTTGGTATCTGCTAAACCCTCATCATTGTATTATTATTATTCTTTTTTTTAAGGGCTTTTATTGTTATTAATCATCATCAGTGTGATCGCCATATTCATAATTTTCCTTATCTTTATTATATTAAAATAAGAACTATTTCTGACATCATCACTCAACATCACCAGCCTAAACCTATCAACTTTACACAAAATTGCCTTCGAATTGTAGAAATGAAACCGCCATCTTGCTATGAAATATAAGAGCACTACCGCGAAAGAGCCACGTAATCAAAATTATTACAGATACGTAACATCCTCCTTCACTGAGTGATGTGGGATGAGCGGCCTTCAATATAGCGGGACGGAGGCTGAGCGCTTTGATCTCGAGGGGTAGTAAATGGGTAGAGAAGTGTGTGCCTCGGAGCATCATCATGGTGGTGGCTCCCCCACCCCCCAACACACACACATACACATACACACACACACACTCTCTCTCTCTCTCTCTCTCTCTCTCTCTCTGCTCTGCTCTCTCTCTCTCTCTCTCTCTCTCTCTCTCTCTCTCTCTCTCTCTCTTTCTCTCTCTCTCTCTCTCTCTCTCTCTCTCTCTCTCTCTCTCTCTCTCTCTCAAACGCATGCGAAATAATTCACATGCACACACGCGCATGCGCATTATCTCATTCACTAATTCACACACACACACATAGGTTATTTGTGTACATTTCCGTTTTGTGGATGAAAGGGAAACAGCCTAAGCTCTGGTATAAATGTGATGGATGGCTTTTAGCAGAAAAGTCACTACGAAGAGTAGGATGATGCACTGGCAGACGTGGAACGAACTGTGGGAAAACTATCTAAAACTTTTTTTTGTACAAAGGCTCTTAGACTGGGAAGATCAACATGGCAAGAGTAACCGCACTGGCCTGATTGGATTTTTTTTCTCGAACATTTGCCAAACCGGTCTAGCTTTTAGGAATCTTTTGTACAGCTTTTCCACTAATAATGCCTTTATGAATTGGAAAAAAGTTATCTTAGTCGCCTTTCGCGTGTAGCATCATAGTATTAAGATTATTTACAATTAATCTAGAGTAATCATTGTATCTTTGCCTGTTTCTATGTATTCTCTCTCTGTCTCTCTCTCTCTCTCTCTCTCTCTCTCTCTCTCTCTCTCTCTCTCTCTCTCCCTCCAGGTATTCATTTTTCAGTAAACCCACTGAACAGAGAGCTTTTGAACTGTGATGGTATTTTACATAACATGTCCGAAAGGTATATCATATGTATTAATCTGAATATCAATATATTCTATCGACTATCAGTACAATCAATTCAACCCGTCAGCTGTGTAGGAAAGTGCTGTACAGTTTTCTCTTTGTTTAGCGTGTGTTTGTGTTCCCAGTATACATCACGATATGGAAGGAAATCTGGTACATTTTTAGCTGAAAATGGTTGAATAGCAATAATAGTAGGTTTAATTGTATGTTTGAAATTGCCATGGTAGAAAGAATGTTGCAAAACATCCAGTTCGTCATCAGGATCCCCAGACAACCCTACAGGATATTTGTAAAATGATAAAATAAGAAAGTATGGAATTTATTGTTCTTGGGAGAGCCGGTTATCAGCAGACAATATCAACATTGTCTTCGCCAATTAAAAGTTGTTAGCCTAATATGGACTAGTGAGGAATAGGAAAGCAAGTCATGAAGCCATAAGGGTAAATTAGTGATAAATGGAAATTTCTGAATATTCATAGAATCGACCAGACAGCTGCAGATCAAGATAAGATCTGTAATTTTTGTGTATTTTGAGCGTTATGGTAACGATTAAGAGGTTTATAGTGAAATAAACACCTCAGTACCAATATTCATAGAAAATAAGAGAGGTGCTAATATAGTGAATTCCATGAAAAAGTAGGCCTAAAAAATATAATCAGAGTCGTTGTGATGCTGCTTGGCCTTGATCATTTAGCCTATGTAGGCTTTCATACTGGACAAATTAGCATGGAGCCACTTTATGATAAACAAAACCATTTCCAATCAGTGGTTCTGCATTTTACAAAAGAAAATGTAAAAGAAGTACTCATCACTAAAATAGAAACTGTAAAGAGTCATTATTTTGCAAATAATGGCATTTACGAAATGAAAGTAATTTTCGATGGTCTTGGAAGAAGCGAAGCAACACGAATAACCTAGCTGTTGGTGTTGCCATAGAGGTAGATAAATGGTTAGTATTACATTACGAGGCAATGTTTAAGTTGCTTGAAGTGTGAAATACCAAAACGAGCAAAGGAAACTGAGTAAAGAGGATTTTGAAAGACGGATGGCAGGACACAACAATGAGCACTATAAAATCATATAGGCTCCTCAGTTCAGATGGAATGGAAACACCAACAGCTGCAGCACTTTTGTTATCATAACCCGTAAGTAATATATAATCATATCACTATCACGTAGGTACACTTGTATTGTCATTATCACAACCAAATCATAGGCATATGCAGTTGGTATGGTCTGAAGGTATTTCTAGCATTCGTTTTCTTTAATTATATAACAAAAATGTGA
>NC_091580.1:5305352-5307852 GCF_042767895.1 Penaeus vannamei
TGGCGATAAAGAAGAAATGATTATGACATTGCTAACGACGTTGAGATGATGGCGATGATGGCGATAAAGAAGAAATGATTATGACATTGCTAACGACGTTGAGATGATGGCGATAAAGAAGAAATGATTATGACATTGCTAACGACGTTGAGATGATGGCGATAAAGAAGAAATGATTATGACATTGCTAACGACGTTGAGATGATGGCGATAAAGAAGAAATGATTATGACATTGCTAACGACGTTGAGATGATGGCGATAAAGAAGAAATGATTATGACATTGCTAACGACGTTGAGATGATGGCGATAAAGAAGAAAATGATTATGACATTGCTAATGACGTTGAGATGATGACGATGATGGCGATAAAGAAGAAATGATTATGACATTGCTAACGACGTTGAGATGATGACGATGATGGCGATAAAGAAGAAATGATTATGACATTGCTAACGACGTTGAGATGATGGCGATAAAGAAGAAATGATTATGACATTGCTAACGACGTTGAGATGATGGCGATAAAGAAGAAATGATTATGACATTGCTAACGACGTTGAGATGATGGCGATAAAGAAGAAAATGATTATGACATTGCTAACGACGTTGAGATGATGGCGATAAAGAAGAAATGATTATGACATTGCTAACGACGTTGAGATGATGGCGATAAAGAAGAAATGATTATGACATTGCTAACGACGTTGAGATGATGGCGATAAAGAAGAAATGATTATGACATTGCTAACGACGTTGAGATGATGGCGATAAAGAAGAAAATGATTCTGACATTGCTAACGACGTTGAGATGATGGCGATAAAGAAGAAATGATTATGACATTGCTAACGACGTTGAGATGATGGCGATAAAGAAGAAATGATTATGACATTGCTAACGACGTTGAGATGATGGCGATAAAGAAGAAATGATTATGACATTGCTAACGACGTTGAGATGATGGCGATAAAGAAGAAATGATTATGACATTGCTAACGACGTTGAGATGATGGCGATAAAGAAGAAATGATTATGACATTGCTAACGACGTTGAGATGATGGCGATAAAGAAGAAATGATTATGACATTGCTAACGACGTTGAGATGATGGCGATAAAGAAGAAATGATTATGACATTGCTAACGACGTTGAGATGATGGCGATAAAGAAGAAATGATTATGACATTGCTAACGACGTTGAGATGATGGCGATAAAGAAGAAATGATTATGACATTGCTAACGACGTTGAGATGATGGCGATAAAGAAGAAAATGATTCTGACATTGCTAACGACGTTGAGATGATGGCGATAAAGAAGAAATGATTATGACATTGCTAACGACGTTGAGATGATGGCGATAAAGAAGAAATGATTATGACATTGCTAACGACGTTGAGATGATGGCGATAAAGAAGAAATGATTATGACATTGCTAACGACGTTGAGATGATGGCGATAAAGAAGAAATGATTATGACATTGCTAACGACGTTGAGATGATGGCGATAAAGAAGAAAATGATTCTGACATTGCTAACGACGTTGAGATGATGGCGATAAAGAAGAAATGATTATGACATTGCTAACGACGTTGAGATGATGGCGATAAAGAAGAAAATGATTCTGACATTGCTAACGACGTTGAGATGATGGCGATAAAGAAGAAATGATTATGACATTGCTAACGACGTTGAGATGATGGCGATAAAGAAGAAATGATTATGACATTGCTAACGACGTTGAGATGATGGCGATAAAGAAGAAATGATCATGACATTGCTAACGACGTTGAGATGATGGCGATAAAGAAGAAATGATTATGACATTGCTAACGACGCTGAGATGATGGCGATAAAGAAGAAATGATTATGACATTGCTAACGACGTTGAGATGATGGCGATAAAGAAGAAAAGGATTATGACATTGCTAATGACGTTGAGATGATGACGATGATGGCGATAAAGAAGAAATGATTATGACATTGCTAACGACGTTGAGATGATGGCGATAAAGAAGAAATGATCATGACATTGCTAACGACGTTGAGATGATGGCGATAAAGAAGAAATTATTATGACATTGCTAACGACGTTGAGATGATGGCGATAAAGAAGAAATGATTATGACATTGCTAACGACGTTGAGATGATGGCGATAAAGAAGAAATGATTATGACATTGCTATCGACGTTGAGATGATGGCGATAAAGGAGAAATGATTATGACATTGCTATCGACGTTGAGATGATGGCGATAAAGGAGAAATGATTATGACATTGCTATCGACGTTGAGATGATGGCGATAAAGGAGAAATGATTATGACATTGCTATCGACGTTGAGATGATGGCGATAAAGAAGAAATGATTATGACATTGCTATCGACGTTGAGATGATGGCGATAAAGAAGAAATGATTATGACATTGCTAACGACGCTGAGATGATGACGGTGATGGCGATAAAGAAGAAATGATGATGACATTGCTAACGACGTTGAGAT
>NC_091580.1:5317852-5320352 GCF_042767895.1 Penaeus vannamei
ATGAATGAATACACACACACACACACACACACACACACACACACACACACACACACACACACACACACACACACACACACACACACACACACACACACACTCACACACACACATACGGACGCACACACATACACACACATACACACATATACATGTGTGTGTGTGTGTGTAAGCGTTTTTATGTATGTATTTCTTTATTCGCACATGAATATATACGTATGTATATTCATTAATGATCATTGATAATGCTAATCATAATTACAATGAAAATCATCAACATAAAACTTTAAACATTTTGAAATAATAACAGCGAATCGAAGACAATACCAACCATAAAAAAACCTTGTGCTGAAGTGTTAATTAGTGTTAATTAGGCTAATAATCAAATCGCGTAGACCGTGTTTTGACCCTAAAGAGGATAGCGTTTTCTTGTACATATCTGAAGAAGGAAACATTAGCTGTACATCCGAACAAGGTGAGGAACAAGGACGGGAAATGCAGGATCGCGCGTACCAACATTGCATTCCATCATCATTTCCTCCATTTCCCTTTCTTTCTGTTTTCCATTCGTCGGATACATTCCCTTCTTCAGTATCTCGCTTTCGTCGCTTCACACCGATCTGATATCAGCTTCGGAAATTCAACAACGACACAATATCGAAATGAAAGGAAGAATCAGGATCTTATAAGAGGCCAAAGGCACAATATCGAAATGAATAGAACAACCAGGATCTTATAAGAGGCCAAAGGCACAATATCGAAATGAATAGAACAACCAGGATCTTATAAGAGGCCAAAGGCACAATATCGAAATGAATAGAACAACCAGGATCTTATAAGAGGCCAAAGGCACAATATCGAAATGAATAGAACAACCAGGATCTTATAAGAGGCCAAAGGCACAATATCGAAATGAATAGAACAATCAGGATCTTATAAGAGGCCAAAGGCACAATATCGAAATGAATAGAACAACCAGGATCTTATAAGAGGCCAAAGGCACAATATCGAAATGAATAGAACAACCAGGATCTTATAAGAGGCCAAAGGCACAATATCGAAATGAATAGAACAACCAGGATCTTATAAGAGGCCAAAGGCACAATATCGAAATGAATAGAACAACCAGGATCTTATAAGAGGCCAAAGGCACAATATCGAAATGAATAGAACAATCAGGATCTTATAAGAGGCCAAAGGCACAATATCGAAATGAATAGAACAACCAGGATCTTATAAGAGGCCAAGGGAAGCGTGGTTACCAATTTGTACCCAGGCAGAAGGGGGCGGCTCCAGCGGGGATGTAAACAAAACTACAATTGCAGTGTTTGTGTTGCGTGTCTGGCAAATGTTGGGCCGGCACAGTTTGGAGCTTCATGTGAGGGAAGTAAATACATACAAAGGCTACATATATGCCCGCATTCGTGAATATATATACATGCATACATACATATGTGTTATATACATATATATATATATATATATATATATATATATATATATATATATATATATATATATATACATATATATCTGTATGTATGTATGTGTATATGTATATATATATATGTATACACACACACACATGCACACACATATATATATGTATATATATGTATATATATATATATATATATATATATATATATATATATGCATATATATACATACATACATATATATATATATATATATATATATATATATATATATACATATATATATATATACTTCTATATGTATATATACACCTATGTGTGTGTGTTTGTGTCCGTGTGTGTACGCACAAATGCACACACACACACACACAGATGCATATATATATATATATATATATATATATATATATATATATATATATATATATATATATATATATATATATATACCTATATATACCTATATATACATGCGCCTTGCATGACACACGAGAGACGAGCGTAATCGGATGGATGGCGTACATGCTTTTGTTCTCTGCACTTCGAGTTTAATATAATTCGTACGGACATGCTAGTTACTTTGAACCTGCTACACACTTCAACTCATATCAAGACGCAGTGAATCGTAATATGGCGAATTAGCCAGTATCTCCCCCCCTCCCAGAAGAGGTAGAGTGCCGAGTTCCAGCTAAGACCTCATTGTGTACAACGTCTACGTATTGTGTACAGCTCTCTGCAGTGCATTCGTGTATACTTCCTTTGCTTTGGTGTTTGTAGTACTCAGGTAGGACACAGTACGGCAGCTGTGGTATTTTACATGAATTACTTGTGAAATATGCCAGCAAAATGATGTGATTTTCTAGTGCAAAAGAGAGTTTATTGAGCCTAACAGAAATATCTTGATCCAGAAATACATATTGTGTGTTAAAGCTCTTATTATTAGACCAAAATACGTATTTCTTCACTTGACGCAGGTCTTACCCTTTAAGGTGAGCTGTTTCCTCTGGACTCCTCGTGAACAATAGAGTCCCTTTGTTCATGAGGACTCCAAAGGTAACAAA
>NC_091580.1:5366261-5371261 GCF_042767895.1 Penaeus vannamei
GAGAGAGAGAGAGAGAGAGAGAGAGAGAGAGAGAGAGAGTGAGAGAGAGTGATTCAGAGTGAGAGAGCGAGTCGTGATATAGAGAGACAGACAGAGACAGAAACTGACAGACCAACATTTAGATAATCAAAGATCCAGTGGAAGAATAACATTGATAAAGAAAAAGAATGAAAAGCTGAAAAGAGAGAAATATAGAAAGACAGAGGAAGACAGATAGACAGACAGATGACAAACCAAATCAAGATAGAGACACAGTGAACCGAATGAAAAACAGTTTCTAAAGGTAATAACAAGTCCCTCCCTCCCCCCCCCCAAAAAAAAAAAAAACCTCTAATGACCTAAATCAACATCATCTCGATACGCTATTGCAACAGTCCTTAAAAAAAAAAAAAAAAAAAAAAAAAAAAAAAAAAAAAAAAATGTCCAACCTGCTAAGGTAAATATGGCCTCGTTACCTTTATGGGGAACAATCTTTACTGCGATATTTTTACTGCGTCGAGTTTGCCTTTTTTTCCTTTTTTTTTCTTTTTTTCATTGCTTTTTTCTTTTCTTTTTTTCTTTCTTTTTTTTATTTATTTTTTTTTTTTTGACACTGTATGCCGTGGAATTGGGAAATGCATCAGGTTATATCTTCATGTTTTTGTCTCTTTTTGTTAGGAGGGTTTAATGGTGTCTTGTTTGTTAATCTTATTATTTATTTCTCTACTTAATTATTTAATTATTTATGTATTACTTTACTTTTTTAGTTATTTATCCTTTTATATTCATTCATTCATTCATTCATTCGTTCTTAGTTATCTTTTTAGAGATGGATATAAAATTATATGTAAACAAGTAGAAATGTATATGAATGTATGTATGTATACAGTAGATACAGATAGACCAAGATAGATATAGATATAGAGGTACTGTAGCCTCAACATTCGCACTCCTAAGTGTCCCAAAGAGTGTCTAAATATCTTCAACCCCCCCCCCGTCTCTCTCTCTCTCTCTCTCTCTCTCTCTCTCATTCTCTCTCTCTCTCTCTCTCTCTCTCTCTCTCTCTCTCTCTCTCTCTCTCTCTCTCTCTCTCTCTCTCTCTCTCTTTCTCTCTCTCTCTTCTCTTTCTCTCTCTCTCTCTCTCGCTCTCTCTCTCTCTCTCTCTCTCTCTCTCTCTCTCTCTCTCTCTCTCTCGCTTCCTCCAAGAACATCTTGGAGGCACGACAAGGACTTCTGGCCGGGAGGGGGGCTATTATCGCTCCTTTATCCTTCTTAAAAATCCTGTAGTAGGAACTTGCATAAATTAAGTTGCTTGTTATCTGCGTGCTTGTCCTCCCTGTGGTTGGATGAGTGGATGGACGGACGGGTAGATAGATGAAGGAATGGATGGATAGATGGACGGCTAGATGGCTCTCTCTCTCTCTCTCTCTCTCTCTTCTTCTTCTTCTCTCTTCTCTCTTCTTCTTCTTCTTCTTCTTCTTCTTCTTCTCTTCTCTCTCTCTGTCTCTCTCTATCTCTCTCTCTTCTCTCTCATCTTCTCTCTTCCTTCTTCCTTCTTCTTCTTCTTCTCTTCTCTCTCTCTCTCTCTCTCTCTCTCTCTCTCTCTCTCTCTCTTTCTCTCTGTTCTCTGACTCTCTCTCTCTCTCATTCTCTCTTCTGTTCTCTCATCTATCTTCTCCTCGTTAATCTCTCTCTCTCTCTCTCTCTTCTCTCCTTGTCAATTCTCTCTCTCTATCTCTCTCTCTCTCTCTCTCTCTCTCTCTCTCTCTCTCTTCTCTTCTCTCTCTCTCTCTCTCTCTCTCTCTCATTCTCTCTTCTCTCTCTCTTTCTCTCTCTTCTTCTCTCTCTCTCTCTCTCTCTTTTCTCTCTCTTCTTCTCTCTCTCTCTCTCTCTCTCTCTTCTCTCTCTCTCTCTCTCTCTCTCTCTCTCGCTTCCTCCAAGAACATCTTGGAGGCTCGAGAAGGACTTCTGGCCGGCAGGGGGGGGGGGGGGCGGGGTTTTATCGCTCCTTTATCCTTCTCAAAAAATCCTGTAGTAGGAACTTGCATAAATTAAGTTGCTTGTTATCTGCGTCCTCTCTGTGGTTGGATGGGTGGATGGACGGACGGGTAGATATATGAAGGAATGGATGGATAGGTGGACGGCTAGATGGCTCTCTCTCTCTCTCTCTCTCTCTCTCTCTCTCTCTCTCTCTCTCTCTCTCTCTCTCTCTCACACACACACACACACTCCTCTCTCTCTCTCTCTCTCTCTCTCTCTCTCTCTCTCTCTCTCTCTCTCTCTCTCTCTCTCTCTCTCTCTCTCTATCTCTATCTCTATCTCTCCCTCCCTCCCTCTCTCTCTCCCTCCCTCCCTTCTTCTCTCTTTCCTACTCTCTTTCTGAATCTCTCCCTCTCTCCACCCCCCCCCCCCCGACTCTCTCTAAGCCTTCCCTTGCGGGCTATCACCGGTTCGTAAATATTTCCCTTCTTTCATAAATGTTGGAGCCGAGGTTCAGTGACCGGTTAAGTGAACAGCTATGCGATGCGAAAAGCGGACGGTGGAGAAGAGGAAGGAGAGAGAACGAGAGAGAAAGACAGACAGAGAAAAAATATTGGGTAGAAAGGACGGGAAAAGAGCGGGGATGGGAGCGCGTGAAAAGGATGGACAGATTAAGAGAAGGGAGGAAAGGAGACAGATAAAGACAGATTCAAAATTACGATGTTTCGGATATAATGACTTTCAAACAAAATATACATAAAACGTGTCACTGCATTTAAAAACCCTGATCTATCGAACAAAGCTAATAATATGACTACAATATAACATCATCATCAGTTTATAAATATCCCCTACATATTCTAGTGGAAATATTTAAAGATATGTATTATAAATGCCAATGCAAATATCCTAATCCTTATTATGAAGATTAATTGCTATCTGTCTGCTGGAGTTCCGTGTTGAACTAGATCTATTTATTATTATTATTTCCATGTTTAACGAGTTCCTCAGTCTAGAGTTCTGTGTTGAACTAGATTTATTTATTGTTATTATTTCCATGTTTAACGGATTCCACCACTAAAGACATTGTACTGTGAAATGTTGATCCGTGCAATACGAAGCATGTCTTGAGCTCACGTGTATTGATGCTGTGGTCTATTCACCCCGCATTTTCCCTGGAACCTTTCATGCCCTCCCCTGTTATCGAGGCCAAGTTTGTCAATAACGGGAGGTTTCCGCGCAATAAAAACTATATATTTGCAATGTGGAGAGTGAGAGGAATCCAACGATACCAAAATTGTCGATATCGGTTATGCGGACGTAATATAGAAAATTACCGGTTTATTATATAGAGATAACCCGCAGAGGTTTTACTTGGTGGCTTGTACTAGTGGATGGCTGTAAATAGTAGTGGATGATCAGACAAAGAATTTGAAGAGTAAGTAAGTAATTAAATACTGTTTTCGAGTAGTTTAGCGTCAGCTGGTTAGCCTTATACAAATGTGAGTTCTGTATTCATGTTATTACAGACGCTACCAATATCACTGTCCTTTTAGAATAATGTGGAGATTCATGTTGGGAGCAAGTAATGATGTCATTTTTATGTACATAAAACAGTACTCTGTAAGATTTTACTTTTTGTGGTATAATAATATAGAATGAAACACGGTAAAAGTAAATATGGCTAGGGTTGAACGTGTAATCTTTATAATTAGATGTAATTACGCATTCCTAGGTAAACTTTTTGCTGCAGTCATAACAGGAATCTCAATTATTGATTTCGGATCGACAGTTGTCATGTACGCACACTCAAACAAACAATTATTATCTTTACTTTTTCGTGCAGAATGGAGTTGACTGTTTCCCATGTCTTCCTTATATTTCCCTTATATTCTCCTTGCTTTCCTTTGGGCCACGAGAATGAGTGTTTCGGTTTTGCGTCCGAGTAAAAATGATATCTGATGAGGTCATTTTTCATTATTTATCATGTTAGAAAAACCCACAATGCACAAACTAGATTTATTGAGGAAAGTGAGGCACAGTATCAACACGGTATTGTGTTTTTCTATTCATTATTTATCATCTATTTCTACAAGCATTTAGAGCCTATGATTTGACAATTTTTGCTGAAAAATAGGATGACTATCGATCAACCCAACTATTCCCATGCCCCCGTATGTGTATTCTTGTACATGACCCATACAACAGTCATATCAGTGCATGAAAATTACGCTGGTCCCGATGCCATATTGTCACTTCGTTGCCTGCTCGCTGGTGATGGCAGACAGCATTGCAGGTGAGTTGCAAGATATGTTTATTTTGCAGATTTGACGTTGTGGATAGATAGAAAATACGCGTTTGTTGTATTCTGTGATAGGGAGGGGGTGCGATGGGGAGGGGGGGGTTAATGTAATCTATTGAAAATAATGACATTTTTAGGCGGGCGTTGTCGGGACCTACGGGCAGTGGAAGGCAAAACAGGAACTTTGATTCTCATACCATTAAGGTTACCAATTTTCTGCTAGTCTCAGAACAAAAAAACAGATAATATCTTAACTGTTTTTTGATAGCTGGAGTCATTGAATGTGTCCTGGTATGCTTATATTTTATTTTTTAATGTTCGTTAAGTGCGTCTAGAAAAGATTCCATTGATATATCAAAATCATGATTTCCAATGTCTTTAGATGATTGGTTATGTTTCGACTGTTGAAAAAAGGCCCAAATCACATTTAAATTTCAGCTCTCGTAGTATAATATAATATATATAACGTATATGGAATATATGATAATGATGGTAATAAAAATAATAGTAATATTGTTAGTAAAATAATGATATTGCTATTATTATTGATTATACTAATAATAATGATAATACTAATAATGATGATGACAATGAAAATGATACAACTACTACTAATAATAACAAAAATAATAACAATAATGATAATAACAATGATAATAACAACAATAACAACAACAACAACAAAATGCTTAGAGTAATACCAACAACAATGACAACAAAAACATACAAAAAAACAACA
>NC_091580.1:5383761-5386261 GCF_042767895.1 Penaeus vannamei
TGTATTAAATATGTCTTTCATTTTAACTACTACAATATATATATATATATATATATATGTGTGTGTGTGTGTGTGTGTGTGTGTGTGTGTGTGTGTGTGTGTGTGTGTGTGTGTGTGTGTGTTGCTCATTTTAAGCTGAAGACGATCAAATAATGATATAACATTGTTAATGATAACTATAGCAATGAGCATATTTACAAGAATGATAAATATGAAAGATGAAATAGATATTAATGATTGGTATTGTATTAAATATCTTTTCTTTTAACTACTACAATATATATATATATATATATATATATATATATATATATATATATATATGTTGCTCATTTAAAGCTGAAGACGATCAAATAATGATATATCATTGTTAATAGTAACTACAGCAATGAGCATATTTACAAGACTGATAAATATAAAACAAGAAATAAATTTTAATGATTTATTAAGAAACAGATACACCCCGAAACATAGAGAAAGACTTAAATATGAAATAATGACGGAATACCATTATCCGCAGAAACAATTAAGCTGCTCATACCAAATGCATTCCTTGTTCCGAAAATGAACCATGGTTAATGAATCCGTCAGTAGGGGTTGTTATGATAATGACTCTAATTGCGGAATAGCAACGTTAATGGTTACTTCATAGGCCGTGCACTTTCATTTCTCTAAATTTGAAATGATTTCCGGAATGTGACATGAATTGTATGATTTGAGATGCATTTTCCATTTATCTATTTATCTATTCAGTTATCCGTTAGCTGTTTGAAGGTAGAATGTGTAATGGGTATAGTAGTGATACAAAATGAAGGTATGGTTTAGTGATTATTATGGTGCATAGCTGTGTGATGTGATGATTTTATGAATATTATTGATAACTTTTATTGAATGGATAATACTGTAATTGCTCCTTCTATTTCATTTACCAGCAACACAACTACTACAGTTAATGGTACTAAATAATAATGGGGAAAAAACATGCACACTGCAATACTCAGAAAGGATTTTTCTTCCCATTTTCTCTTTTTATTTTATAAATAGATCGTCATTTGAATAATATTTCGAAAGGAAAAAGGTATACAAAAAGTATTTTTCTTAAAACCTTTTTATGGAGTTAATATATCTAGATTTGAGAAAATACCATCACTGCAGGATCACCTTAACTGCAATATCTTTAAATTTTGTGAATGGGGATTTTCTACTTTTGTGCAAAGTGAGCTTCTTTAGAAGTTATATTAAGTCTGATATCTCTCTTTATCTTATAATACCCCACATGATACCCTACATCTTTATTTCCTAGCATCAAAAATGACTGCAACTTCTTTGGGACTTAAGGAACTACGAAAGTCTTACAGTTAGATGATATTTGCTGAGAATCTTTCAAAAGGTCATAGACTAATATTTTGCCGCAAAGGAACCATCAGTATTTTCGTATTAGCTTTATTGCAGTTGTCATCCTCATGATTATGTTTCACTGCTGTCATTGTGTATTCATCTTATCATTTTCCTTCCAGATTTTTTTTCTACTATGCTGTATTTTCGAAATATTTAGATGCAACAATCAATTATCTCGGATCGACTCGACTGCATGTTGTCATCATAATCTTATTATTCCTATTATACCTCTATCAGGATATTTTTCTTTCATTCTTCTATCCTTATGTTTGTCTTTCGTTGTCAATCTTCCAAGTAATCAATCCTGCAAAAAATAATTCTCATCCACATTGCAGGATTTCAAATTACATCTTAGATCTTATTTCAATATCGACCTTGCATGATTCAACAAAACGAATATTTATCATTTTCAATTTTATTTTATTTACAATTTCTGTGTCATAATCAATCGGATACATGGACATTTTGCAAGGAAACCACGAAACTGAATTTAACTTGAGATATACGCCCGGTTTGTTAGCACTGTGCAAGTCCCGCCCCAATTAATATTCATCAAACATATTTGCATATACCCAGAAACAAATGCGCATATATTACTCTAGACATGCCTATCTACCGAATCGATAGATACCTATATTAATCAGATCGATAGAGAGATAAGCATTTATTTCTGCGTAAATGCATATCCGTATATATGAATATTTATTGGGTCAGGCTCGGCACAATTTTAACGAACCGATAATCTTCCTTAGAAAGGGAATTAAGACAGTAGGCAATGGTGAAGAAGGAGATTGAATCAAAAACTGTGACTGTAAGCACAAATTATTATAAACAAAGATTGTGTGTGTGTGTGTGTGTGTGTGTGTGTGTGTGTGTGTGTGTGTACATAAGTATTTATATAGCGTTCGTGTGTTTGCCTATCTGTCTGCGTACGTGCGTAGGTTAAGCTACAACCCCGCACACATCTCCATTTTACAGCCTACCTGTATAATTTTAGTATTTCACATTTCATTAACTCTAATACCTTATAAAGCCCGCTTGCAAACGGCCTGGAAATAGGGCCAACAAAGGCAAAAGAGGCTTAAAGGGCAAATAGCTCCTC
>NC_091580.1:5421261-5426261 GCF_042767895.1 Penaeus vannamei
TTCTCTTTCTCTTTCTCTCTCTCTTTCTTTCTCACATTATTTATGCAAATTATATGATCTACCAAGATAGATAGTGATGACTATCATCCTTCAAATAGAATCAGCATTTTCTCTGTATCTGTATTTCATTTTTCAACATTATTCGCGGTACCACTCGGGATAAAATAATGGAAGGGAGTGCCACGAGTTTATAGACAATTCTTCAAAGGGGAGAGTGAAAAGATTAAGAATCACTGAGCTTAGGGATCGGAAGATGTATAGAGGGAGCGAAGGGGTGTTTGTTGGCTGCTGGCAGGGAATCTGGTGTCTGTTATTGCTCTATATTAACTCTTGCTGTTTATATAGGAGTGTGTATAGTGAGTGAAGAGGTAAGCACGCGTGTGTGTATTTATTAGATACCATAGCGTGGGCGTGTAAGAGAGAGAGAGAGAGAGAGAGAGAGAGAGAGAGAGAGAGAGAGAGAGAGAGAGAGAGTGAGTGAGTGAGAGAGAGAGAGAGAGAGAGAGAGAGAGAGAGAGAGAGAGAGAGAGAGAGAGAGAGAGAGAGAGAGAGAGACAGAGACAGAGAGAGAATGATGAAACTTGGCATCTATGTCACTTTGTTCATTCTTTTTTTTAGAATTGCTTTGAAGGCGTATGCAAATTATGTATCTGTATTCATAATAGTCATGCAGTAAGTTGTGATTTAAACTTAGTAATCTCACAAGATGATAAGGTGTTATAAGTCAACAGTGAATCCAGCTGTTCATAATCGAGACAACTTGTATGATTCTGGAAATCGTTATGTTGATTGACAGACAGGATGGCAGGTAAGTAGGCTCATGCATAGACCTAAGTAGGCACATACATAGACCTAAGCAGGTACATACATAGACCTAAGTAGGCACATACATAGACCTAAGCAGGTACATACATAGACCTAAGTAGGCACATACATAGACCTAAGTAGGCACGTACATAGACCTAAGTAGGCACATACATAGACCTAAGCAGGCACATGCATAGACCTAAGTAGGCACATACATAGACCTAAATAGGCACATACATAGACCTAAGTAGGCACATGCATAGACCTAAGCAGGCACATACATAGACCTAAGTTGTCACATACATAGACCTAAGCAGGCACATACATAGACCTAAGTAGGCACATACATAGACCTAAGTATGCACATACATAGACCTAAGTATGCACATACATAGACCTAAGTAGGCACATACTAAGTAGGCACATACATAGACCTAGGTAGGCACGTACATAGACCTAAGTAGGCACATACATAGACCTAAGCAGGCACATGCATAGACCTAAGTAGGCACATACATAGACCTAAATAGGCACATACATAGACCTAAGTAGGCACATGCATAGACCTAAGCAGGCACATACATAGACCTAAGTTGTCACATACATAGACCTAAGCAGGCACATACATAGACCTAAGTAGGCACATACATAGACCTAAGTAAGCACATACATAGACCCAAGTAGGCACATACATAGTTAAGCAGGCAGGCGTGGTGTAGGAACTAATAATAAGGAAAGCATTTTTTAACAGAACTAGATATTAACTAGCCTTTATGTCCCCTTGCAGTACGTGGGTCCTCAGTTCATAACCTCCATACGACCGTCGATGGAAGAGGAAAACCAGTGGAGTTCCGAGCTGGAGGAGGCGTGGGTCCTGCTCTTCCAACACATCGCCTACCTCATGAAAAGCTCCATGAGGAAAGAGATGCAACAGTGATTGTAAGCCTGCATCACCAACACAGACATAGAGGGATACTATCACGCACTTTCATGTTGTGAAGCTTAGACACGTGGCTCTGTAACCGGTATCACATCCAGGAAACGTAAGAACAGAAAACCAATCATTTCACAGAGCTAGGATTCAATTCGCTGCGCTTTGGTGTTATAGGTTCATCAGGATTACATGCAACCACATTGCTACAGAGGTGCATGTAATTCTAATCGAGATAAAACATCAAAACGCTATTGCTCTGTGAAGTTTGTCTGACCATTCATACGTTTCCTATATTTGTGGCAATGAACTCAACGTCACATCACTGCAAAAACAAGTTTGAAATAATCATTACACATTGTATACGTAAATCAAGCGTTCTTAATTAGCATTATGTGATCGTGTGATCATCTTAACCGTCACCTTCTGATAACAGGGTATAGATAAAAAAAGTAGAGGAAATGCATAGCTCATTTATCATGTAAAGATTATATATTTCTAGGCCTATAGTGCACAGTGACAAACTGGATCGCTCTGAAGAAAACGAAAAAATACAGGATATGAAACGGTGAAAAATATGATAATCAGTTGATGGTATATACCAATAAATAAACATCATTTATTCAAAAGAGTCGTGATCTGTATTCTTAAAATTTACATATCCGAAAGAACCACAACGCCATGATGTAAAAAAAGAAAAAAGAAAAAAAAAAGATTTTTTCTCAGAAATAAACATTTATTTTTCATTTGGCGAGATTCCTGACAGATGAAGAGCCGCCTTTCTGAGATTTAATTAATGCATTTGGATTATAATGGTTTTTCATTCACATTGCCTATATCGCCTCACCTTAATAGAAGGAAGGAGAGAGAGGAAAAATGATGAAGGAAAGAAGTCTCAAAAAATAAGCCAAAATATAGGGCGACCTCAAGGACCTTTCAAATATAATGGGCCTTTTGGGGTAGAGCTGTCACTCAATGTTCGACGAACGAAAGAGAAGAAAAGAGAGAGGGTATTGGCGAAGGAGGAGAGGAAGAGAGAGAGAGAGAGAGAGAGAGAGAGAGAGAGAGAGAGAGAGAGAGAGAGAGAGAGAGAGAGAGAGAGAGAGAGAGACTGGTATGGGTGTCTGTTAACAAAGATACAAAGATTAATTATAAATACACACACATATGTATACGTGTGTGTATTTGTGTGTGTGTGTGTGTGTAAGTGTGTGTGTATGTTTGCGTGTGTGTCTGTGTGCGTGTGTGTGAGAGAAAGAGTATTTGTGTGTGTGTGTGTGTGTGTGTGTGTGTGTGTGTATGTGTGTGTGTGTGTGCGCGCGCGCGCGCGCGTGTGTGTGAGAGAGAGTGTTTGTGTGTGCTGTGTATGTGTGTATGTGTAATATATGTATATATATATATATATATATATATATATATATATATATATATATATATATATATATATATATATATATAAATATATACACACACAAAAGTTCTGAGGTAATTCATTAGTAACAGAAAAACGTCTAGCAATCGTCCATATTGATATCGCTACATGAATGATAATTAATGATAAAAAATAATTATACAAGAAACTGCGTAATCCTCTTTCAACGTTAATATCATTGGCAATTTAATATTCCAGTTTTATGTATTAGCACAAGAGATTTCACAAAGTAAAAATAATGTTACATAGAGAGACAAAAAAAAAAAAATGTACATGAAAGTTATAGGATAGAAAAACAACTTGAAAAAGTTACTGGTTCTGTACGCGGACTTTATAAAGCGTGATTTGTCTATGATCCGATATGATAAAGGAAGAATAACTTATATGATTCTTGACAATATAGAACTGATTTTCGAGGGAAACAAGTATCTCTTCAGAAGTTGTATATAAATAACGAGCACCAACAAAGGCATAACTACGTATACATACATAAAGTATACATTATTCAACAGGAGTACAGGTACATGATGATACATTTCATCCTTTGGTTAAATGATAATCGGGAATTCCCCCTTTTCCCTTGCAGACTGAGGGGAAATCCTGAAAGAAAATGTATACACTCATGTCAAGGGGAAAAAATGACCGGAAAACCCTCGTCTCTCCGACCAATGGGGAAACTAAGGCCAAAAAAAAAAAAAAAAAATCTGAGTCATGTGGAAAAGGGTCGGTGGGGGGGGGGGGGGGTAAACCGCGATTTTTCCCCTCGCGAGCTTGAAATTCGGGGGAAACAGACTGAAGTGAAGTTGTATTGTATACTCGTTGTTGCAAGTGGTTTATATTCATGTGATAATCTATTTACTGTGTGAATGAACATATGTAGAGCGAGTGGAATTCTATGTATAACATGTGTCATATTTTGCTTAGAAGATAACTCAATTGAAAGGGAAATTTTTAAAGATGTTATTTTTATTGTAATATCAGATTATTTATGTAAATGTACAAGGCAGCAGCATTAGCTTGGTGTTTTATGGCTAAATTAATTGTGCAATAAACAAAACTAGAATGCAGCGTTTTCATTTAAATCTAACACCCTTTTATCTGTACGTGTTTCATTCTGCACTGTACATTTCCTCTCCATTGTTTACATAGAGAGAAAGCCTCTAAATACCTTATTGTTAGAGGTTACAGCTGTGCGAGGGTTGTTAGCTCGTGCTACACTTCCGAACAAGTCTTTCAGTTATTCCAAAATTAAGATTTCTATCAACGTTAAATCATTCATCAAACACAAAGGTAAGTTACATAATTTCAGATAATACAGAAAGAAAATAAAAATACTGGAAATGAATGTGGTACATTTTTTTTTTTGGGGGGGGGGGGGGGAGGGGGGATGTTAACATCAACAGCAACAATAAAAATTCTTGTTCAGAACAAGTCACATGGAGAAACTTTTTCATGTTCCAATCTAAATTCAGCCCAACCTATTTTCTATCTCTCTACCAAGCACATGAATATATATATATATATATATATATATATATATATATATATATATATATATATATATATATATATATATATATATATATATATGTATGTATAATGTCGAAATCTTTAATTTGACATTTATATTGAATTATGTTTTTCACACGAATTTAGAGTTCTCCTTGGACAATGGAACGATGTTGCCAAATAGCTATGTTATGATTTTCATTTGGAAAATAGTAACATTCATTGTTTAACAGCTTGTAGATAAATTGTTAATATTATGTTGTTTTGCAATGATTGCTGGATGAGATACCTTGTACATGGAGGGGGATAGTGTTCGAGATG
>NC_091580.1:5431261-5433761 GCF_042767895.1 Penaeus vannamei
TGGGGAGGATAGAACAAGGAAGATTCTACAGTTATACGAAGTAGATTTCTTCAGTACTTTACTGGGGTCAGATTCAAATTAGTAGCAGATCTGTCTTTTTCTCTTTATATATGCATGGCCTTTATAAAAACTTTTTACCTTCCCTAGATCACAAGAAAGCAAATTAAAAAAAAATGTGTAATGTCTAATTTCAGGTTTCATAACTTTATTCGCCTATCATTATTACGTTGCTTTCTTCAAGCTCCGCTCTATCCTATATCGACAAAACAAGCAAACTTAGAAAACTCATTTCTGATTATAATTGGCAAAGTTATACCACAAGGACGCATGTTATACATATACGAGCAGGTTTTCAAGGGGCGCTACAGTCTTTTTGACTAGTATCTAATAACATTAACGGAAGAAAGATACAGTACAGTCGACACACTGTTATAACAATAGTCAATCATATCTATTCTCGCGAGAATTGCAAGGGATTTACTAACATTAATCATTCAATCATATCTATTCTCGAACTGCAAGGGATTTGAGTTAGCCGAAGGGCAATCCATGTCGACACACAATCATCTTATTAGCATCTCTGCTTCCAGGAACATTACATGGCAGTCTTGGGTGAGTGCATACAGATAGATATTTTATCTATATCTTTGTTTATATCTCCCTATTTAAATTTATCTATCTAAAGTATGTGTGTATGTGTGTGTGTGTGTGTGTGTGTGTGTGTGTGTGTGTGTGTGTGTGTGTGTGTGTGTGTGTGTGTGTGTGTGTGTGTGTGTGTGTGTGTGTGTGTGTGTGAGATATATATATATATATATATATATATATATATATATATATATATATATATATATATATGTGTGTGTGTGTGTGTGTGTGTGTGTGTGTGTGTGTGTGTGTGTGTGTGTGTGTGCAATATATATATATATATATATATATATATATATATATATATATATATATATATATATGTGTGTGTGTGTGTGTGTGTGTGTGTGTGTGTGTGTGTGTGTGTGTGTGTGTGTGTGTGTGTGTGTGACAAAACAAAATAAAAGTTTTCGAAAATAAATGAAAAGTGTAAACAGGCGAGATCGCTTTCAGTAGTAAGAACACTTCTTAGCCAATGCTGCTCGGAGGCGACTGAGGCACTGAGCGAAAAAAGATAGTTAATGCTACGAGCTGGCACACGTGTCCGGTACAGGTCTGACGCTCTGATGAACGGTCGTCTCTCTGCATACTTCAACATACTGCTTAAGAAGAAAAGCGCATACTAGATTAATTAAGCATAAACAACCTTGATTTATAGACCTATATTTAAAAAAAAAAAACAGTAAATAGTAAATAATAATAATGATAAATGAAGAGATCTAGGTTAATAAAAGAAAAAAAGAACACGAGTTACACACAAGGCTAGTAAGTACTTGTGGTTCGATCTATGGGTAAACAATCAATAAACTAAAATCACAGTAAACATGGCATTACGTCAATATTACCTACCACTTGGAGTTTATTTATTTACTTATGCACTATTCTACTCATATATTTAGGTACAAACATGTGCGTGCGTATGTGCTCTCTTTATAACTCACAACAGACTTCCTGCTGTCGCTTTAACCTCATAATATGCGTTCCCTCGCTTCCTCTCGCTCTACCACTGTCACCTGGCCGATTAATTAGTGCCCTGACAACGTAAGTCTTTGTTCAATTTGGTTTGGTTTGTTCTTAATTGATATTAAAGGTATGAACCTCGTGAAAGAGATTATGAATTGATTGCAGTCGTCCTTGCTCACGATCTTGGTAAAGCGTGCACGTATTCATACATAAATATTCATAGCTATATGTAGCGACATGTGGCAACGCATAAGCCTACACGCTCAATATAAACGAACAACATTCACTGTTTGTATTTACTTGTTATCCTTCTCTCTATTTAATTCAACGTCTTCCCCAACTTGTGCAAGAATACTTTACTCAGAAACCTCATAAAAGTGCAACATCCAAATGACAGCGTCGAGTGCGTCCAAGAAACTGGCAACTCACCCAGGCTTTTGAGATCTCCAATTCACTTTTTTTTCTTATTCAAATCCCGTGTTAATCAGTTCTTGTTGATATTCATATTAAATATTTTACGTCCGTAGGCAATATTTATTATGCTATTCACCACTTTGTTATATTTTCTCGGGAACAGAGGAATAGGCTTAATTAGCGAATAAGAGTATTCCAGGGTCTAGGGTGAGTTGCCAGTTACCGTTTTCTGAGGCTGGGCGGTGTATCGCGTTACAAGGAAAGTGGGCCTGAGTGCTCTAGTAAATACAAAGGGGGGAAAATCATTAAAAAATAATAATGATAATAAAAATAATTTTTAAAAAATCCTTAAGGAAGAATGGGTTTCTCTAAGGTAGAGTGGTGTAGATATTGGTCCAGATTGCATTGATCAATTTTAAGGCGTAACTTTCAGCTCTGCCACAAGGAATCAAAATTATGTACAGCTTTTTCTCTCCTG
>NC_091580.1:5461261-5463761 GCF_042767895.1 Penaeus vannamei
GAAGGAATGGTTCATATATTAATTAATTCTATACGTCTTCCGTATTTCATGTGCAATAGTTAACAAACAATGTTCACAATTTATTTGCGAACATTTTCACGTTAGTTATACTTATAATTTATGATTTTTCGTTATTATATCTATGTCAGATTATATTACTAACACAAAGTATGTCAATAAATCTGAAACGTGTAAGAAAGCAGATATGAAAATAATTAATCTTACTTGCATTCCTTTTTTTTCAAGATCCTCCAGCGACCATCAGAAAAGTATAGGATTTATATTGTCTTATCAACGTCATATACATACAGGTGATTTCTTAATATGTCCATCTGTTCATTTGTTCATATGAGAAATTTGTCTAGCGCCTTGTAACCGCGTATCCTTAGATTAATTAACGGATGTATTTGCATGCTGTACTGTACTAATGTTAGTACCATTATTATAGATTCTTATGTCAGTCTTTATTGATATAATTATCATCAATATTATCATCATTATCATTGCCTTTACGGTTAACATTATCATGATTATCTTTGTTATTATTATTGATAACATTATTATTATTATCATTATCATTATCATTGTTATTACTATTATTATTATCATTATTACTTTTATTATTATTATTATTATTGTTGTTATTATTATTATTATTGTTATTGTTATTATTATTGTTATTGTTATTACTGTTATTTCTATTATCGTTATGACTATTATCATTATTACTAGAAGTATATTACTATTACTAATATTATTTTTATCCTCATTATCATCGTCATCATTATTATCTTTATTATTATTACTACTACTATTACAATTACTATTATTAGCATTGCTATCATTATCATTATAATCATCATAATCATTATCATCAGCATTATTATTGATATCTCTAATTACAGGATCGTCTTCATTGCTATCCTCACAATTATCAGCATCACTATAATCTATGTCATCAATATCACTACTATCATTTTGATAATTACCTTTAATTATTAACCATTATCATAATATTTATCAAAATTACCATCATCACAAAGGATATATCATATTCATCATCAAACTAACCATTATCATTATCATCATAAGAATCATCATACCTATCCTTATTATGGTTATCATTATGCCATCGTTATCGTTATTATAATCATCATGATGACTATTATCATAATCTTTATCTTGATCGCCATCACCATTGCTATTATTTGTAGTATCTACATTTTTCTTACGATTATCACCATTATTTAATTATCCCGTGAACTTATCGGATTAATTTATTCAATTAATGTAATTCAAATCGTCATAAGTCTGACTTTCATTATTATTGTCCTCTTTGATTCTGAGCGAATTAATAAAATGCCTTTCAAATTTCTTAAGCATCTCTCTTGCCATAAAAGTTAATTGGATATGCATACCTCTAATCAAAAAGCATGTTGATTAATATTTACTCACCATAGCAATAATTGGAGTTGCAGAGTTCTGATTTTTTTTCACCAGATAGTTATGTTGCAGTGTTCTGAATAATTAATTGTTTCACCGGGAGATTATATTGCAGGGTTCTGAATAATTCATTGCTTCATAAGGTGATTATATTGCAGGGTCCAAATGATGTATCATTTGACTGGGTATTTATCTTTCATTAAATTCCTTCCACTGTTTTCATGTATTATTTGCTGTTCTTTTTTATCATGAAGAAAATAGATAGTAATAAGAGGTATTTCTCTCTCCCTCTTTCTACCTTTTGTCTTCCCTTTCCCTTTTCTTTTCCCTTTCTTCCATTTCCCTCTCCTTCGCAGTTTCCCTCTCCCTATATCCTTTATTTCCCTCTCCTTTCCCCTTTTATCTCCATCTCCGTTGCTTTCCCCTTCCCCATCTCCCTTTTCTCTTTTTACCCTCCTTCTTCCCCCTTTATCCTTCTCCTTCCTTTCTTCTCATCCTTCCTCCTACCTCCCCAACCCCCACCTCCGCTTGGAAAAATGTGAATGAATGATATGCATAAACAACATCAATGGAATCCTTATCATTTTATTACAATCATTATTATTTTGATATCATCATTATTATTATCCTGATGTGATAACAATAGCAATAATGATGATGATATTAATAACAATAAAATTATAATAATATCAATAACAAAAATGGGCAGGCCTTGAGTTGCTGCTGCTCGTCGAGGTCAGATGGAGGATCGTGGAATTGCTGATCTCGACCGGTTGCCGGAGTTTAAGTACGGTTAAGCACATGCCGGATATTCGGGAACGAGAGGAGCCTGTGTTAAATCGAGCGAGGCGTGACGTGCCCGTGTCATCCAATCAGGTCTCGGCATGAAGTCATCGAGAAGCGGCTGATGGTGAGGAGGGAGGACAAGGCAGAGGACCTGTGTGACCCAGCCTGGGGAACTAAGCCAAGCTGCAGGTTGCAGGGTCGTGCTGATTCACAACATCAAAACGGTGGGACATAAAGGTCACAGGAATATGATTTCAATCGAAGCGGGTAC
>NC_091580.1:5478761-5481261 GCF_042767895.1 Penaeus vannamei
GTGTTACAGCATAAAACTCGCAAAATCCAAGTCACAAATTTGTAGGTTCGAATCCCGACGGCAGATTATTTATGATCAATGTTGGCACATTTAATTATCGCGGTGCTTTGTGTTCCTCATGAGATTAACTCGTATGCAGTAGGAAAAGGTAAACAAACACATAGGTGCCGTTTCTACAGTCCAGCGAAAACAGGTGTACTAGGCATAAGTGCAGGCAACTGTACTTAGCGCCAGGTATGTGAATTACGAAGGTGAGTGTCAGGTAAGTAGGGCAAGATAGCGCCAGGTGAGTAAGGCAAGTAAGTGTCAGGTAAGTAGGGCAAGATAGCGCCAGGTGAGTGAGGCAAGTAAGTGCCAGGTAAGTAGGGCAAGATAGCGCCAGGTGAGTAAGGCAAGTAAGTGTCAGGTAAGTAGGACAAGATAGCGCCATGTGAGTAAGGCAAGTAAGTGCCAGGTAAGTAGGGCAAGATAGCGCCAGGTGAGTAAGGCAAGTAAGTGTCAGGTAAATAGGGCAAGATACCGCCAGGTGAGTAAGGCAAGTGTCAGGTAAGTAGGGCAAGATAGCGCCAGGTGAGTAAGACAAATAAGTGTCAGGTAAGTAAGGCAAGATAGCGCCAGGTGAGTAAGGCAAGTGTCAGGTAAGTAGGGAAAGATAGCGCCAGGTCAGTAAGGCAAGTAAGTGTCAGGTAAGTAGGGCAAGAGAGCGCCAGGTGAGTAAGGCAAGTAAGTGCTAGGTAAGTAGGGCAAGATAGCGCCAGGTGAGTAAGGTAAGTAAGTGTCAGGTAAGTAGGGAAAGATAGCGCCAGGTGAGTAAGGCAAGTAAGTGCCAGGTAAGTAGGGCAAGAGAGCGCCAGGTGAGTAAGGCAAGTAAGTGTCAGGTAAATAGGGCAAGATACCGCCAGGTGAGTAAGGCAAGTGCCAGGTAAGTAGGGCAAGATAGCGCCAGGTGAGTAAGGCAAGTGTCAGGTAAGTAAGGCAAGAGAGCGCCAGGTGAGTAAGGCAAGTAAGTGTCAGGTAAGTAGAGCAAGATAGCACCAGGTCAGTAAGGCAAGTAAGTGTCATGTAAGTAGGGCAAGAGAGCACCAGGTCAGTAAGGCAAGTAAGTGTCAGGTGAGTAGGGCAAGATAGCGCCAGGGGAGTAAGGCAAGTGAGTGTCAGGTAAGTAGGGCAAGATACCGCCAGGTCAGTAGGGCAAGTGAGTGTCACGTAAGTAAGGCAAGATAGCGTCAGGTGAGTAAGGCAAGTGAGTGTCAGGTAAGTAGGGCATTTTATTAATATATAACGAAGCTAGTCTTGAAAGATTTTTTTTATATAAAAAAACATGTGTACCTATATAAATACATATATAACACACGCGCGCACGCACGTACGATCGCAGGCACGCGCATATATATGTATATATATCAACCTGAATGTGTGTAGTTTGAAAAAATATAAATCGAATGGTTAATATCGGAGGATTACGAAATGTTTGGGAACCACAGTGTTACAGCATAAAACTCGCAAAATCCAAATCACAAATTTGTAGGTTCGAATCCCGACGCCAGATTATTTATGATCAATGTTGGCACATTTAATTATCGCGGTGCTTTGTTTTTACCTAGACGCTATGATAGTATTCATGACCAAAAGTAAGATATTAAGTTTTTTGAACTTGTGTTCCTAATGAAATTAACTCTAGTTCATTTAAGTCGTATGCAGTAGAAGGTAAACAAACACATAGGTGCCGCTTCTACAGTCCAACGAAAACAGGTGTACTAGGTAAAAGTGCAGGCAAGTGTACTTAGCGCCAGGTATGTGAATTACGAAAGTGAGTGTTAGTAGGTAAGTAGGGCAAGATAGCGCCAGGTGAGTAAGTCAAGTGAGTGTCAGGTGAGTAGGGCAAGATAGCGCCAGGTGAGTAAGGCAAGTGAGTGTCTAGTAAGTAGGGCAAAATAGCGCCAGGTGAGTAAGGCAAGTGTGTGTCAGGTGATTAAGGCAAGTGAGTGTCAGGTAAGTAGGGCAAGAGAGCGCCAGGTGAGTAGGGCAAGTAAGTGTCAGGTAAGTAGGGCAAGATAGCGCCAGGTGAGTAAGGCAAGTGAGTGTCAGGTAAGTAGGGGAAGATAGCGCAAGTGAGTGTCAGGTAAGTAGGGCAAGGGAGCGCCAGGTGAGTAAGGCAAGTGTCAGGTAAGTAGGGCAAGATAGCGCCAGGTGAGTAAGGCAAGTGAGTGTCAGGTAAGTAAGGCAAGATAGCGCCAGGTGAGTAAGGCAAGTTAGTGTCAGGTAACTAGGGCAAGATAGCACCAGGTGAGTAAGGCAAGTAAGTGTCAGGTAAGTAGGGCAAGATAGCGCCAGGTGAGTAAGGCAAGTGAGTGTCAGGTAAGTAGGGCAAGATAGCGCCAGGTGAGTGTTAGGTAAGTAGGGCAAGATAGCGCCAGAAGAGTAGGGTGAGTGCCAGGTAAGTAGGGCAAGAGAGTTCCAGGTGAGTAAGGCAAGTAAGTGTTAGGTAAATAGGGCAAAT
>NC_091580.1:5506261-5508761 GCF_042767895.1 Penaeus vannamei
GGTGAGGATGATAAATAATGTAATAACAATAATAGTAATTATTATAATAATATTGATGATAATAATAATAATAGCGAAGTTGATGATGATAATTATAATGATAATAATTAATAAAATATAATCCTAATATTAGCGAGAATAATGTTAATAATGACAATGATAATGTTGATGGCGAAATGATGAAAATAGTAATAAAGGTAATGATGATAATGACAATACAAAAAACACAAAAATAAGTATTGTTGTGATAGTACGAGTATTAGAACTGATGGTGAAAATATATATGCAGAGGGATGAACAGATGGGTCAACAGAAATATGTGTGCTGTGATTGGACTGATAATAATTAATCAATTTGTTATTTTTTGTTTAATGATTTGTTGTTGCATGATTGCATACGATTATTTGATTGAGTTTTCAGCCTCTAACCGCCTCTCTCTCTCTCTCTCTCTCTCTCTCTCTCTCTCTCTCTCTCTCTGTCTGTCTGTCTGTCTGTCTCTCTCTCTCTCTCTCTCTCTCTCTCTCTCTCTCTCTCTCTCTCTCTCTCTCTCTCTCTCTACACACACAGACACACACACACACACACACACACACACACACACACATATATATATATATATATATATATATATATATATATATATATATATATATATATACATACATAAATACATATACATGTACATATATATAAAAAACACAAACAAATGTGAATCTAACTAAGGCTAAGTTATGTGTGTGTGTGTGTGTGTGTGTGTGTATGTGTGTGTGTGTGTGTGTGTGTGTGTGTGTGTGTGTGTGTGTGTGTGTGTGTGTGTGTGTGTGTGTGTGTGTGTGTGTGTGTGTGTCACAGGCACATATATATTTATTTCTTCGCCTTTTCTTTGCAAAAGAAGGTCATTCACTTGGAGACGAGCGATAATTTCCCTGATTTCTCGAGGGGAAGAGCTATTAGGAACCCCATTCCTCCTTGTCAGATAATCACTCACACTTATCGAAGTGATTAAAGAGTTCTGTCCCAGGTGTTACGATGACTTGCATGTTCTGTATGGTGGTGATTTTTTTTTCTTTTCGTGTTGATCAAAATTTCTTGATTTGTACAGGTTATCATTTTTTTTTTTACCTTTATAACATAAAATGTACTGAAGCCAGGTAAATGTCAATAGTATATGTAGTGGGACTATTCGACTACTAGTCCTTCCTCGGTACCTCCTCCCCCCCGTTCATGGTACGAGTCTAATTTAATGAACTTAATGGAAAAGTGGCACCGAAAGCGATCACCAACATTCTCATGAGTTTAATTACCCTTAAATACATTGCATATTTATCATCATGATTCACATCTTTCCCTCATGGTGGAAACGCGGGGTGCCGTCCGTAAGTGCCGTGTGCAATGGACGTGGCCTTAGCTACGTACGTGCTTAATATTACTCATATTGACACTCTGATGTCCAGTAATTTGCGTGAGGACGCTATCTTACCAGGAGGATAGTGTCACATGTAATTAACTGAGATTAATGGCCCAGTTTTACTAAAGTAACTGCATGGCTCCTGCTAGTGACGTCACGCCAGTGGTTTGCCATGTCATTAGAGACATCATAAACCATGACTATGCAGCCACCCACGGTTTCCATGAAGGAGTAGACCAATGGTTCCCAGCCACCAGGGTTTTTCGAAGGGTCGCCAGAGGGTCTTAAAAGAAGAATAAAAGATATAACTGGATATGTCAGTAAAAATAATGATAAGATAATAAAAGTAATGATAAGATAATAAGATATGTCAGTAACAGGTCGCTCTGTTTTTATCCCACAACATCAAGTCACAATTAGTATTAGGTATTTTACTTGGACATTACCAGTGTATATATTTCAAGCCTAAGTGACTAGTACAAGGCTGGTGAACATGTGAATTAGGTGTTAAGACGATAATAAACAAGCAGGGTATTAGTGTTCGTAAATAAATAAATCTGTTGTTAACTTTTTTAGTTGTATTTGCAATAGGGGTAACTCATGCAAACTGGTATAAGTTTCATTAAAAAGAAATCTATTCATAACATTTTAAATTATCCTCCTAACAACTAACAGACGAACTAACCAACGTGACCAAAAACATAACCTTGGAAGAGGTAATAACTAGTCACTAGTGTCAATAAAGCACACTCACAAGTCATTACGTCAATCCTTTATATCTGACAACATCAATTTGGAATTAGTCATCGTACATGTTGTAATATATATGTATGGTGAATATGCATCTACTGTTCAAGGAAAACTGTCAAATGAGTCATGGAAAAATGCCAAAACCTGTCGGGGAAGTTATGGAATTTAGATATCAAATAAGTGTACGAAACCTGCTCACATCAAGTTCATTAAATAAGATGCAGATCAGATCTCCAAGGGATACTGACCTGGAATTATCCCGGTGTTCAACGAAATGTAACAGTTCCGTGTTAATGTTACCTTCCTTATAAAATGTTTAAGATGTTAGATACATCTTTATGG
>NC_091580.1:5521877-5524377 GCF_042767895.1 Penaeus vannamei
TGTGTGTGTGTGTGTGTGTGTGTGTGTGTGTGTGTGTGTGTTTGTGTGTACTTGAGTGTGTGTTTGTGAATGAAGTTCCTTGGCTGAGGGAATACCGCGCTAGTCTGGGACACATCACGTGCAAAACATGTTAAGCTACAATCAGTAAATCAACAGACAGGAAGATGTAAAGTTAATCCTTCGAAATTGCATCGTCATCAGATTCCGTAACAGTGGTAGAGGTTTAAGAGCAAATCATGCTTTGTATCTCTTACATTATGTTCATCATTCTTAAAGTGCCGTCACGCAAGCACTTTTTCCAACAATGTTTTGACAATTTTCTGAAATTTTGTCCATTTTTGAGCGAATTTTAGTATTTATGTTTGTATTTATGTTAAATAAGATTGTCAAAAAATTGACGGAAAAAGTGCTAGTGTGACACGGCCTTGTCACAATGAACTCGAT
The DNA here is from genome assembly GCF_042767895.1 of Penaeus vannamei. Classification (NCBI taxonomy): domain Eukaryota; kingdom Metazoa; phylum Arthropoda; class Malacostraca; order Decapoda; family Penaeidae; genus Penaeus; species Penaeus vannamei. The sequence continues at coordinate 5,522,322 of NC_091580.1, forward strand.
AAATTATGCTTACTGACGCGTTCTTTTTCCCTTAAGGTGCTGTCACACTAGCACTTTTTCCGTCATTTTTGGCAATTTTATTTAACATAAATATAAACATTCTCGAATACATCTCTTGATTTGACTATGCTTTGCTGAAAAAAAGTTGACGGAATGGTTTTCAGACGGAAACGATTATCGTCTGACTGGAAAATCGACAAATCGCTCAAAAATGGGGAAAAAAAATCAGAAAATTGTAAAAAAAAAATCGACCGAAAAAGTGCTAGTATGACAGTATCTTTAGTGATGCTTATTCGTAAATCAATTTCTTCGACTTCAAACAAAGATGGATTTAACAGCTCAATTTCTTCGACTTCAAACAAAGATGGATTTAACAGCTCAATTTCTCCTTCATTCTTGTCTCTGTATATTAACAAACGCAGAATGAAACGCGATTTTCTTTGGCCGATAACTAGGGAGTTTCCTTTGCTTCATAAATGTCAGGGATAACTTAGACATGAACAGTTTCCTCTTTGCTTTTTACTGGGGAATTATTTATTTAAAACATCGAAACGTGAAATTCCGGAATGTGTAGATTTGTAGGATTTCTTACCGGATTTAGATATTGAGGACGTCTACCCATATACTTATACATACACACTTTGATAAACACGGATATATACACACATAGACACATATACGTACATAAATGTGTGTGAATGTGAGCGTGTGTGTGTGTGTGTGTGTGTGTGTGTGTGTGTGTGTGGTGTGTGTGTGTGGTGTGTGTGTGTGGTGTGTGTGTGTGTGTGTGTGTGTGTGTGTGTGTGTGTGTGTGTGTGTGTTCGAGCATTTATATGTATATATATGTGTGTATATATTAATATATGTGTGTGTGTGTGTGTGTGTGTGTGTGTGTGCATGTGCGTGTGCGTGTGTATGTGTGTGTGCGTGTGCAAGTGCGCGCGCGCGTATGTATGTTTGTAAATAGAAAAGAAAAAAAATGATAATATAGAAAAGAAAAACTGCCAAATCTCATTAACTACCATATCCTTGTTGCATGACCTTTGTTATAGGACATGCTCCGATGATGCCGCAACACCTCTGCTAACGATGCCGTAAACTTTTAATGACACCAGATAACGATGCTGCAAGAAAGGAACGTTATCGGCCTTATCTATCATTGCCATTAATTTTATCCCATCCATTCTTGTCAAAAGGATATGATTATACTTACTTTTCCTTGAGCATAGTCAGCTACTACTAATATGATAATTGTGATAAGTAGCAGTGGTAATAGTAACAGTAGTAGTAGTAGTTATGGTAGTAACGATAATGATAATAATGAAAATAATGATAGTAATTATAACAATAACAACAACAACAACAACAACAACAATAATAATAATAATAATAATAATAATAATAATAAAAATAATAATAATAATAACAGCGACAACAACAACAACAACAACAATAATAATAATGATTATAATAATAATGATAATAATAATAATAATAATGATATCAATAGTAATGATGATAATAATAATGATAATAATATCAGTAATAACAACAACAACAACAACAACAATGATAGTAATACAAGTAATGATAATAATAAGAACTGTTACTATCATATTGATAAAAAACAATGATAACTCGAATCACAGAGACTGCATACCTCCGCCAAGGCAATGGGGTCACTGATGCAATAAGAATATTCACCCTTGAAGACTTTCAAATCATATCTTTCTCAAGTATATTAGCAATGCTGGTGAATCCATTTGAAAAAAGCCTGGGTCTCGAAGAATAAGAAGTATGCTTTGAAAGTATGCTTCAAGAGTATGCTTCGAGAGTATGCTTCGAAGCATACTCTAGAAGCATACTCTCGAAGCATATACTCTCGAAGCATACTCACGAATCATACTCTCAAAGCATACTCTCGAAGCATACTCACGAATCATACTCTCAAAGCATACTTTCAAAGCATACTCTCAAACCACACTCTCAAAGTGCATACTCTCGAAGCATACTCTCGAAACACACTCTCGAAGCATACTCTCAAACCACACTCTCG
>NC_091580.1:5536877-5540712 GCF_042767895.1 Penaeus vannamei
TCCTTCTCTTATCCCCCTATCCTTCACTCCCTCTCCCTATTCCTCCTCTTATCCCCCTCTCCCCTCTCTTATCCCCCTCTCCCGGTTCATAATGACTCCACGCTTATCAGGCAGGTAAGTATCCACAGCTGACAAGGTGTCACTACAGCAGGACGCAGAAGGATCTCCGGTAGTGAGAGACATAAGGAAGGAGAAGAATTAGAAGAAGGAAGAAGAGGGAGTAGAAAAAGAAGTAGACGAAGATGAGGAGGGAATAGAAGAAGATGAGGAGGTGAAGTAGATGAAGAGGAAGTAGAAGAAGATGAGGAGGAGAAGTAGAAGAAGAGGAAGTAGACGAAGATGAGGAGGAAGTAGAAGAGGAAGATGAGGAGGAGAAGTAGAAGAAGAGGAAGTAGACGAAGATGAGGAGGAAGTAGAAGAAGAAGATGAGGAGTAGAAGAAGAAGAAGAAGAAGTAGACGAAGATGAGGAGGAAGTACAAAAAGATGACGAGGAGAAGAAGTAGAAGAAAAAGGAGAGAAAGAAGTATAGAAGAAAAGAAAAAGAAAAAGAGGAAGAAGAAGAAAAAGAAGAAAAAAGAAGAGGAAGAAGAAAAATTAGAAGAAGAGGAGTAGGAGGAGCAAGAAGATAAAGAAGAAGAAGAAAGAGGAAGAGAGAGGAGAAGAAGAGGAAGTAGAAGATGAGGAGCTGGAGAAGTAGAAAAAGAAGAAGGGGAGAAAGAAGTATAGAAGAAAAAGGGAAAGAAAAAGAGGAAGAAGCGGAGAAAGAAGTATACGACAAAATGAAAAAAAGAAGAGAAAGAAGTAGAAGAAGAGTAGGAGGAGGAAGAAGAAGAGGAAGGAAAATAAGCATAAAAGAAGAACAAAAAAAGGAAAGGGATAACAAAGAAAGGAGAGAGAAAAAAGAAAAAACAAAGAAAGAAAATATCCACTCTTGACGGAATTCTGATGAAACGGGACATGAAGAAAAAGAAGAGGAGAAGGAGGATGTAGTAGAAAAAGAAAGGAAGGAAGAGGAAACAGAAGAAGAAGAAAAAAGGAAAGGAAGAGGAGACTGAGATAGAGGAAGAAGGAGATATAAAAGAACAAGCAAAGAAAAAAGTGTCAGTGATTTCTGGATATGTTCCCCGCGTTGGTGTTCAGAGAAAGGCGCGTTCCGGTTGCACCCTTCGTCGGCAAGGGAAGCGCGAGCAAAGACTGAATATGCGTGTCGTGCCGGGCAGAGGGAGACCTGAGCAACGGGAAGACCTGGCATGGGCATAGAGCAGAGGAGGCAACGTCCGAGCGGGAACGTGACTCGAGGTAGAGTGATTGTAGAGGTCAAGAAGAAGGTCGGAGGTCATGAGTGTTGGGGGTAGTGCTAGATCGTCTTAGCGGCGTTCCCATGGTTACGCCGCCCTCATTAGTCACCCACAGCAAATTAGCGTGACCTCGAAGGTATTTGACCTTAGAAGTGAAAGAAAAAGAGGTAAATTATCTATCTATCTCTCTATCTATCTATCTATCTATCCATCTATCTATATACATATATACATATACATACATATATATATATATATATATATATATATATATATATATATATATATATATATATATATATATATATATATATATATATATATATATATACATATACATATATATATATATATATGAATATACATACATATATATATATATATATATATATATATCTATATATATATATATATATATATATATATATATATATATATATATATATATATATATATATATATATATATATATATATATATATATATATATATATATATATATATATATATATTCCTATGTGTATTTTTCCGGTTGTCTTCCGAGCATAACAATCTCAGGACAGCCCGCACCTGTTCCCCGACAACACAAGATTATCTCCCAGGATTCTACGTAAACGGATCGTCGAGGTTTTACGTGCTAGACAAAGGCAGATTCTTACAGCGTGACATTGCGGTACAAAAGACGTGGATTCTCCTTCGTTTTCTTGCTTTTGTCTGTGGCGTTCGCTTAATCCCTTTGCTGTTTGTACCTTGTGTAACTCTGCGGATGTTTTCGCCGCGTTTCACTACCACTTCTCCTGTTTTATTTGGTCTTTGTTCATTGTTCATTGTTCAGTTTGCGCCTGTTGCTTGAGTAATGAATTATGGAAATGAAATATAGTGTTGTTGGGTGAAGAATTTAGTTTACACGAATCATATAAAGTGGTCGAATTGAGCAAATGTGGATTCAACACAAGCAAAAGTGAAACTAAAGGCGTTTTAAGCAGGGAAATGTATTGCCTAAAATCTCAAGACCTTTTCTTGCTTTCTCAAGCGACCCCCTAGATGGCTTTCGCTTGCCAAGTCAAGCGGTATAATGTCACCATGGCAACAGCGTCATTCTCGTACCGTACTGGTTACAAGCCATCGAATGCGGGCGCTGGCCAAGGCCTCCGCTTAATATTCTATTAGAGAAATTATTTTTCACAGTTTCTGTTTCTGTTATTTCCATAACATTATATTCAAAGAAGTTGAAATTAACTGAGAGATTATGGAAATTAAACAGTTTTTTCTTATATATCCTAAATCATTACAAGACGAACAATTTTTCGCTTACTTTTAAATTCCTCGTCTCTTTCAATCGAGAATATACCTACTTTTCAATAAAAGAATATTTCAAGTAGAAATGACTGAAAAATTCCAGTACCATTCTTCTGTTGATGTCGTATTCAGTGAATGTTATTTTCAACTTCATAAAATTGTATATATGGAAGTGGGTAGGCCTATATTGTAATTCAGTGATGTTCATTTGTTTTGATAGCGCGTCAGAGTGTAAGGGTTGCCAATCGGGAGTGTGTGTCACTGCTTTAAATCCGCTGAATATGCATATAGGAGAAAATATTATGCTTTGTAAAGATGTTAAGGTAAATATATGCATTTCATACGCTTACAGTGGAAGATACTTGAGTTTAAGCGTAGAATATTTCGGGCTTGACATTTAATAGAGCCGTTCGTGGGGATTAGCAACACTGCTCAAGCTCTAGCAATCGTTTTAAGGAGCGAGCGGTGTAGTTCTTGGCAAGAAATCTTGACGAAGCGCTCCCCTGCTTAAAACACCTTAAGACCACAATAAACCCACATAAGCCCAACAAGAGAGTAAGATTATATGAACATTAATTGGGATAATAAGAAAACACAAGATCTTTACGGTAAAGTGAAATATGATGAAATACTCAATTCACAAGAAAATATCCAAAATATTAAGAAATTAAATAATTGTTCTAGACCTTGAAACAAACAAAAACACAAACAAATTACGGGTTCTGGAAAGAAAGAAAGAGAGAGAGAGAGAGAGAGAGAGAGAGAGAGAGAGAGAGAGAGAGAGAGAGAGTGAGTGGCAGATAATCTGAGACATAAAAATTATGAAGACTGGCACCCTCAACATATTCTGCCCGTGTGTGATGTCTCCCGTAATGAATGAACCTTCCGTCTCACAGAAAATGAAAACAAGAGAATTGAAAGCAAATGAATAAAACTGAAATAAAAAATCTTTTTTCTCTTTTTTTTTTTTTTTGTCTAGGCAATGGGGGTTATTTTTCATTTCAACTCCATTTTCACTGGGTAACTCAAACCTTTTCCGTTAGCGTTAGGATGCCCTTTTAAAAAAAATCCTTTTTGTTAATGGGGTAATTTCTGTGACTCACACTTAATATCGCATCTAATAGAGCAACCGTAGCAATTTTCTAAGGGGGAACTTCAAAGAGATAGAGAAAAAGAAAACGTTTTTACGTAGAGATCAAAGGTCTCTACGTGACGTTTTTTTTCTCTCCTCCCTTTC
>NC_091580.1:5541212-5543712 GCF_042767895.1 Penaeus vannamei
GGGGAGCGTTTCGTCAAGATTTCTTGGCAAGAACTACACCGCTCGCTCCTTAAAACGATTGCTATAGCTTGAGCAGTGTTGCTAATCCCCACGAACGACTCTATTAAATGTCAAGTCCGAAGAATTCTACGCTTAAACTCAAGTATCTTCCACTGTAAGCGTTTTAAATTAATATATTTACCTTAACATCTTTACAAAGCATAATATTTTCTCCTATATGCATATTCAGTGGTTTTGAAGTAGTGACACACACTCCCGATTGGCAACCCTTACACTCTGACGCGCTATCAAAACAAATGAACATCACTGAATTACAATATAGGCCTACCCATTTCCATATATACAATTTTATGAAGTTGAAAATAATATTCACTGAATACGACATCAACAAAAGAATGTTACTAGAATTTCTCAGTCATTTCTACTTGAAATATTCTGTTTTATTGAAAAGTAGGTATATTCTCGATTTAAACAGACGAGGAATTTAAAAGTAAGCGAAAAATTGTTCGTCTTGTAATGATTTAGGATTTATAAGAAAAAACTGCTTAATTTCCATAATCTCTCAGTTAATTTCAACTTCTTTGAATATAATGTTATGGAAATTACAGAAACAGAAATCGTAAAAGATAATTTCTCGCATAGAATATTAAGCGGAGGTCTTGGCCAGCGCCCGCATTCGATGGCTTGTAACTTACAGTACGGTACGAAAATTGGCTTGCTGTTGCCATGGTGACATTATACCGCTTGACTTGGCAAGCGAAAGCCATCTAAGGAGTCGCTTGAGAAAGCAGAGAAAGGTCTTGAGATTTTAAGAACTTTAGCCACATTTCCCTGCATAATACTCCTTTAGTTTCACTTTTACTTGTGTTGAATCCACATTTGCTGAATTCGACCACTTTATATGATTCGTGTAAACTAAATTCTTCACCCAACAACGCTATATTTCATTTCCATAATTCATTACTCAAGCAACAGGCGCAAACTGAACAATGAACAATGAACAAAGACCAAATAAAACAGGAGAAGTGGTAGTGAAACGCACGGCGAAAAAATCCGCAGAGAGTTGCACAAGGTGCAAACAGCAAAGGGATTAAGCGAGCGCCACAGACAAAAGCAAGAAAACGAAGGAGAAGTCCACGTCTTTTGTACACGACGATGTCACGCTGTAAGAATCTGCCTTTGTTCTAGCACGTAAAACCTCGACGATCCGTTTACGTAGAATCCTGGGAGATAATCTTGTGTTGTCGGGGAACAGGTGCAGGCTGTCCTGAGATTGTTATGCTCGGAAGACAAGCCGGAGAAAAATACACATAGGAATATATATATATATATATATATATATATATATATATATATATATATATATATATATATATATATATATATATATATATATATATATATGTATGTATATGTATATATGTATATAGATAGATGGTTAGACAGATGGGCTAGAACTAGAGAGATAGATATGATAATTTACCTACACACCTTTCCTTTCTAAGGTCAACAACCTTCGAGGAGTGTACACTCAACGCCACTCAAATTGCCTACAGGTGACTAATGAGGGATGGAGCAGTAATATGGGAACATGCCGCTAAGGGCGACTTCCTAGCACTACCACCACCTGTGCTCATGACACCTCCAGACACTTCTTCCCAGACCTCTATCTAATCACTCTACCTCGAATTCACATTCTGTTCCGGTCGTACGTTGCCTCCTCTACTCTGTGCCCATGCCAGGTCTTCCCATTGCTCAGGTCTACCTCTGCCAAGAACGACACGCATATTCAGTCTTTGCTCGCGCTTCCCTTGCCGACGAAGGGTGCAACCGGAACGCGCCTTTCTCTGAACACCAACGCGGGGAACACATCCAGAAATCACTAATACTTTTTTTCTTCTTTGCTGGTTCTTTTATATCTTCTTCTTCCTTTCCTTTTTTTCTTCTTCTGTTTCCTCTTCCTCCCTCTCTTTTTCTACTACATCCTCCTTCTCATCTTCTTCTTCATGTCCCTTTCCATCAGAAATCCGTCAAGAGTGAACATTTTATTTCTTTGTTTTTCTTTTTTCTCTCTTCATTCTTTATTTATTCCACTTTCTTTTCTTTTTCTTCTTCTATACTCTCCTTCCTCCGCCTCCTACTCTTCTTTTACAACTTTCTCTTCTTATTTTCACTGTATCTTATACTTCTTTCTCCACTTTTTTTTCTCCATACTTTAACTTTCTCCCCTTCTTTTTTCTACATCTCCTCCTCATCTTCTTCTTCTTCCTCTTCTTCTCCTTTCCTATCTTCCTCACTTTCTTCTTCTTCTTCTTTATCTTCTTGCTCCTCCTACTCCTCTTCTTTCTCTTCTTCTTTTTTCTTTTTCTTCTATACTTCTTTTTCCTTTTCTTCCTCTTTTTCTTTTTCTTTTAATCTATACTTCTTTCTCTCCTTCTTCTTCTGCTTCTCCTTCTCATCTTCTTCTTCTACTCCTCCTCCTCATCTTCCTCTACTTCCT
>NC_091580.1:5556212-5563712 GCF_042767895.1 Penaeus vannamei
TACTAATTCGCTTATACTCTTAAACATGCACGCATTAAATACATATAGTGTGCCCTTATATAAAAATGTCTCCATACATCTACGTACAATCAGTATATATGGTGCACAAATATATAAGCAATAAATCATATTGTCCGCATGACAGTAGAGAAAGGATATGTGACTGATAGGCTTTCAGGGGAAAGAGAGTAATATACATGAATAGGGGGATGAATAGTGAGGAATAAAAAGGAGAAAGATGGATTGAGAAAGATTGAGGATTGGTTGGCATCTACCACTTTTTTCGAAGAGGTGTATATCCTGAGGATGCTCTATCTAATATCAGGAAAAGGTAAATTGGTAACTCACCACGGGCTCTGAAATCTTAATACTCACTTTAAAAAAAAAAATGCTTTGTTTAGGTTTCAGTATTTAGTCACGAAACAATATTGTAAATATCTTTAAAGATCCAAAACATATAAAAAAAAAAATGCTTTATGTAGATTTCAGTATTTAGTCACGAAACAATATTGTACATATCTTTAAAGCTCCAAAACATATAAATGTTGCCAGTTGCTTAAAAAAAAAAAAAAAAAAAAAAAAAAAAATCCACGTACTCCAGGGTTCCGAGTGTTACTAGTTTTTTTTTTCCATTCCCAACATTGGACCTCCTATAGTTAGCTCAAGGACCGGCACATGTAGTTTGTTCGTCTTGGAACGTCTATGTCCAGTAATATTATAAATCCTATATTCATTACATACTTCAGTCCCTTAATACTGCACCCGTTATTAGAAGGATGAGGCTTCAAGGTAATTAAATATCTTTTAAATATGGAGACGAGCTTGTTATCATTGACTATTATTTCAGTGTAACACTGTTATTGCTGTTATAATTTTTCTTATGCTTTATTCTTGATTATTATGATGATGATTTTTATCATTATCATTTCATTATAGTCTCACTAATAATGTTATAATGGTCCTTATCATAATTATCGTATTTAATAGTAGTATCATTATTATGATCACAGTCATGATATTGTTTATGATCACTATCAGTATTATTGTTTTTCTTATTTTCATTTTCATTATCATTATTATTGTCATTACTTATTATCATTATTGTTACTATCATTATTGCTATTCTTATATTCATATTTTTTATTATTATCATTATAATTTTTTATTGTTAATATTATTATCATTATTATTAATGACCCTCATCCTTACTAATCACTTTCGCAATTAATAATTAGCCTCACCATCATTAATCCCTCCCATTATCACTTACTCCCATCATCACTAATTACTCGATAGCAACAACTCTCTCACCATTGTTAATCCCTCACCACATTCAATCACCCTCATTATCACAAATCCACCTCATTCTCTATCCGATCCCCAAGCATGCCTGCCCGATGCCTCCAGCTCTCCCCTCCTCGCCTCACTATCCTCAATTAGGGTCTGGGGGCTACAGCTCTCCCCTCCTCGCCTCACTATCCTCAATTAGGGCCTGGGGGCTACAGCTGATCCCGGACTAATCTCTTGCTTCATGGCGGCTGGTTCCCGCTTTCCTCCTCTGAATGCTGGCAGGATCGAGCAATTACGCTTGTTTCCATTTTGCTTCGAGAGTATGCTTTCAGAGTATGCTTTGAGAGTTTCAAAAGTATGCTTCGAGAGTATGCTTCGAGAGTGTGGTTTGAGAGTATGTTTCAGAGTGTGGTTTGAGAGTATGCTTTGAGAGTATGCTTCGATTCCCTCTCGCCTCCTCTGAATGCGGGCGGGATCAAGCAATTTCGCTTGTTTCCATTTTGCTTCGAGAGTGTGCTTTCAGAGTATGCTTTCAGAGTATGCTTTGAGAGTGTGGTTTCAGAGTATGCTTCGAGAGTATGATTTGAGAGTGTATATGCTTTCAGAGTATGCTTTGAGAGTATGATTTGAGAGTGTATATGCTTTCAGAGTATGCTTCGAGAGTATGATTTGAGAGTATGCTTCGATTCCCTCTCGCCTCCTCTGAATGCGGGCGAGATCAAGCAATTTCGCTTGTTTATATTTTGCTTTGAGAGTATGCTTTGGGAGTATAATTTGAGAGTATGTTTTGAGAGTATGCTTTAAGAGTATGCTTTGAGAGTATGATTTGAGAGTATGCTTTGAGAGTATGCTTTGAGAGTGTGCTTTGAGAGTATGCTTTGAGAGTATGCTTTAAGAGTATGCTTTGAGAGTATGATTTGAGAGTATGCTTTGAGAGTATGCTTTGAGAGTATGCTTTGAGAGAATGCTTTGAGAGAATGCTTTGAGAGTATGCTTCTAGAGTATGCTTTGAGAGTATGATTTGAGAGTATGCTTTGAGAGTATGCTTTGAGAGTGTGCTTTGAGAGTATGCTGTGAGAGAATGCTTTGAGAGTATGCTTTGAGAGTATGCTTTGAGAGTATGCTTTGAGAGAATGCTTTGAGAGAATGCTTTGAGAGTATGCTTTGAGAGAATGCTTTGAGAGTATGCTTTGAGAGTATGCTTTGAGAGTATGCTTCTAGAGTATGCTTTGAGAGTATGCTGTGAGAGTATGCTTTGAGAGAATGCTTTGAGAGAATGCTTTGAGAGTATGCTTTGAGAGTATGCTTTGAGAGTATGCTTTGAGAGTATGCTTCGAGAGTATGCTTTGAGAGAATGCTTCGAGAGTATGCTTTGAGAGTATGCTTTGAGAGAATGCTTTGAGAGAATGCTTTGAGAGTGTGCTTTGAGAGTATGCTTTGAGAGTATGCTTTGAGAGTATGCTTTGAGAGTATGCTTTGAGAGTATGCTTTGAGAGAATGCTTTGAGAGAATGCTTTGAGAGTATGCTTTGAGAGAATGCTTTGAGAGTATGCTTTGAGAGTATGCTTTGAGAGTATGCTTCTAGAGTATGCTTTGAGAGTATGCTGTGAGAGTATGCTTTGAGAGAATGCTTTGAGAGTATGCTTTGAGAGAATGCTTTGAGAGAATGCTTTGAGAGTATGCTTTGAGAGAATGCTTTGAGAGTATGCTTTGAGAGTATGCTTTGAGAGTATGCTTCTAGAGTATGCTTTGAGAGTATGCTGTGAGAGTATGCTTTGAGAGAATGCTTTGAGAGAATGCTTTGAGAGTATGCTTTGAGAGTATGCTTTGAGAGTATGCTTTGAGAGTATGCTTTGAGAGTATGCTTTGAGAGTATGCTTTGAGAGTATGCTTTGAGAGTATGCTTTGAGAGAATGCTTTGAGAGAATGCTTTGAGAGTATGCTTTGAGAGAATGCTTTGAGAGTATGCTTTGAGAGTATGCTTTGAGAGTATGCTTCTAGAGTATGCTTTGAGAGTATGCTGTGAGAGTATGCTTTGAGAGAATGCTTTGAGAGAATGCTTTGAGAGTATGCTTTGAGAGTATGCTTTGAGAGTATGCTTTGAGAGTATGCTTCGAGAGTATGCTTTGAGAGAATGCTTCGAGAGTATGCTTTGAGAGTATGCTTCGAGAGAATGCTTTGAGAGAATGCTTTGAGAGAATGCTTTGAGAGAATGCTTTGAGAGTATGCTTCGAGAGTATGCTTTGAGAGAATGCTTTGAGAGTATGCTTTGAGAGTATGCTTTGAGAGAATGCTTTGAGAGAATGCTTTGAGAGTATGCTTTGAGAGTATGCTTTGAGAGAATGCTTTGAGAGTGTGCTTTGAGAGAATGCTTCGAGAGAATGCTTTGAGAGTATGCTTCGAGAGAATGCTTTGAGAGAATGCTTTGAGAGAATGCTTTGAGAGAATGCTTTGAGAGTATGCTTCGAGAGTATGCTTTGAGAGAATGCTTTGAGAGAATGCTTTGAGAGAATGCTTTGAGAGAATGCTTTGAGAGAATGCTTTGAGAGTATGCTTTGAGAGTATGCTTTGAGAGAATGCTTTGAGAGAATGCTTTGAGAGAATGCTTTGAGAGAGTGCTTTGAGAGAATGCTTCGAGAGTATGCTTCGAGAGTATGCTTCGAGAGTATGCTTTGAGAGTGTGCTTTGAGAGTATGCTTCGAGAGTGTGCTTTGAGAGTATGCTTCGAGAGTGTGCTTCGAGAGTATGCTTCGAGAGTGTGCTTCGAGAGTATGCTTCGAGAGTGTGCTTCGAGAGTATGCTTCGAGAGTGTGCTTCGAGAGTATGCTTCGAGAGTGTGCTTTGAGAGTATGCTTTGAGAGTATGCTTCGAGAATATGCTTTGAGAGTATGCTTTGAGAGAATGCTTTGAGAGTATGCTTTGAGAGTATGCTTTGAGAGTATGCTTCGAGAGTATGCTTTGAGAGTGTGGTTTGAGAGAATGCTTTGAGAGAATGCTTTGAGAGTGTGCTTTGAGAGTATGCTTTGAGAGTATGCTTTGAGAGTGTGCTTTGAGAGTATGCTTCGAGAGAATGCTTCGAGAGTATGCTTCGAGAGAATGCTTTGAGAGTATGCTTTGAGAGAATGCTTTGAGAGTGTGCTTTGAGAGTATGCTTTGAGAGTATGCTTTGAGAGAATGCTTTGAGAGAATGCTTTGAGAGTGTGCTTTGAGAGTATGCTTTGAGAGAATGCTTTGAGAGAATGCTTCGAGAGTATGCTTTGAGAGTGTGCTTTGAGAGAATGCTTTGAGAGTATGCTTTGAGATATGCTTTGAGAGTATGCTTTGAGAGAATGCTTTGAGAGAATGCTTTGAGAGTGTGCTTTGAGAGTATGCTTTGAGAGTATGCTTTGAGAGAATGCTTTGAGAGAATGCTTTGAGAGTGTGCTTTGAGAGTATGCTTTGAGAGTATGCTTTGAGAGTATGCTTTGAGAGTATGCTTCGAGAGAATGCTTTGAGAGTATGCTTTGAGAGTATGCTTTGAGAGTATGCTTTGAGAGTATGCTTCGAGAGAATGCTTTGAGAGTGTGCTTTGAGAGTATGCTTTGAGAGTATGCTTTGAGAGAATGCTTTGAGAGAATGCTTTGAGAGTGTGCTTTGAGAGTATGCTTTGAGAGAATGCTTTGAGAGAATGCTTCGAGAGTATGCTTTGAGAGTGTGCTTTGAGAGAATGCTTTGAGAGTATGCTTTGAGATATGCTTTGAGAGTATGCTTTGAGAGAATGCTTTGAGAGAATGCTTTGAGAGTGTGCTTTGAGAGTATGCTTTGAGAGTATGCTTTGAGAGAATGCTTTGAGAGAATGCTTTGAGAGTATGCTTTGAGAGAATGCTTTGAGAGAATGCTTTGAGAGAATGCTTTGAGAGAATGCTTTGAGAGAATGCTTTGAGAGAATGCTTTGAGAGTATGCTTTGAGAGAATGCTTTGAGAGAATGCTTTGAGAGAATGCTTTGAGAGAATGCTTTGAGAGTATGCTTTGAGAGAATGCTTTGAGAGAATGCTTTGAGAGTATGCTTTGAGAGAATGCTTTGAGAGAATGCTTTGAGAGAATGCTTTGAGAGAATGCTTTGAGAGTATGCTTTGAGAGAATGCTTTGAGAGTATGCTTTGAGAGAATGCTTTGAGAGAATGCTTTGAGAGAATGCTTTGAGAGAATGCTTTGAGAGTATGCTTTGAGAGAATGCTTTGAGAGAATGCTTTGAGAGAATGCTTTGAGAGAATGCTTTGAGAGAATGCTTTGAGAGAATGCTTTGAGAGAATGCTTTGAGAGAATGCTTTGAGAGAATGCTTTGAGAGAATGCTTTGAGAGTATGCTTTGAGAGAATGCTTTGAGAGAATGCTTTGAGAGAATGCTTTGAGAGTATGCTTTGAGAGTATGCTTTGAGAGAATGCTTTGAGAGAATGCTTTGAGAGTATGCTTTGAGAGAATGCTTCGAGAGTATGCTTTGAGAGAATGCTTTGAGAGAATGCTTTGAGAGAATGCTTTGAGAGTATGCTTTGAGAGAATGCTTTGAGAGAATGCTTTGAGAGAATGCTTTGAGAGAATGCTTTGAGAGAATGCTTTGAGAGTATGCTTTGAGAGAATGCTTTGAGAGTAAGCTTTGAGAATATGCTTTGAGAGAATGCTTTGAGAGTATGCTTTGAGAGTATGCTTTGAGAGTATGCTTTGAGAGAATGCTTTGAGAGTATGCTTTGAGAGAATGCTTCGAGAGTATGCTTTGAGAGAATGCTTTGAGAGAATGCTTTGAGAGAATGCTTCGAGAGTATGCTTTGAGAGAATGCTTTGAGAGAATGCTTTGAGAGAATGCTTTGAGAGAATGCTTTGAGAGAATGCTTTGAGAGTATGCTTTGAGAGAATGCTTTGAGAGTAAGCTTTGAGAATATGCTTTGAGAGAATGCTTTGAGAGTATGCTTTGAGAGAATGCTTTGAGAGAATGCTTTGAGAGAATGCTTTGAGAGAATGCTTTGAGAGAATGCTTTGAGAGTATGCTTTGAGAGAATGCTTTGAGAGTAAGCTTTGAGAATATGCTTTGAGAGAATGCTTTGAGAGTATGCTTTGAGAGTATGCTTTGAGAGTATGCTTTGAGAGAATGCTTTGAGAGTATGCTTTGAGAGAATGCTTCGAGAGTATGCTTTGAGAGAATGCTTTGAGAGAATGCTTTGAGAGAATGCTTTGAGAGAATGCTTTGAGAGTATGATTTGAGAGTATGCTTTAAGAGTATGATTCGTGAGTATGCTTTGAGCCTATTCTTCGAGATCCAGGTTTTTTTTTTAATGGATTCATAAGAATTGCTAATATACTTGAGAAAGATATGATTTGAAAGTCTTCAAGGCTGAATATTTTTACTGAATCAGTGACCCTATTGCCTTGGCGGAGGTATGCGCTCTCTGCGATTCTAGTTATCATTGTTTTTTATCAATATGATAGTAACAGTTCTTATTATTATCATTACTTGTATTACTATCATTATTGTTGTTGTTGTTGTTGTTATTACTGATATTATTATCATTATTATTATCATCATTACTATTGATATCATTACTATTATTATTATTATTATTATTATAATCATTGTTATTATTATTATTGTTGTTGTTGTTGTTGCTGTTATTATTATTATTATTATTATTATTATTATTATTATTATTATTATTATTATTATTATTATTATTATTATTATTATTATTATTATTATTATCATTATTATTATTGTTGTTGTTGTTGTTGTTATTGTTATAATTACTATCATTATTTTCATTATTATCATTATCGTTACTACCATAACTACTACTACTACTGTTACTATTACTACTGCTACTTATCACAATTATCATATTAGTAGTAGCTATCTACGCTCTAGGAAAAGTAAATATAATCATATCCTTTTGACAAGAATGGATGGGATAAAATTAATGGCAATGATAG
The DNA here is from genome assembly GCF_042767895.1 of Penaeus vannamei. Classification (NCBI taxonomy): domain Eukaryota; kingdom Metazoa; phylum Arthropoda; class Malacostraca; order Decapoda; family Penaeidae; genus Penaeus; species Penaeus vannamei. The sequence continues at coordinate 5,563,461 of NC_091580.1, forward strand.
ATATGGCTGATAACGTTCCTTTCTTGCAGCATCGTTATCTGGTATCATTAAAAGTTTACGGCATCGTTAGCAGAGGCGTTGCGGCATCATCGGAGCATGTCCTATAACAAAGGACATGCAACAAGGATATGGTAGTTAATGAGATTTGGCAGTTTTTCTTTTCTATATCATCATTTTTATTTACTTTTTACTTTGAAAAATACAAAATACATACGCGTGCGCGGACTCGCACACACATACGCGCGCACACAC
>NC_091580.1:5566212-5568712 GCF_042767895.1 Penaeus vannamei
CCTAATCCCAGGTAAGGGCAGGAGTTGTCGCATATACTTCCTAATCCCAGGGAAGGGCAGGAGTTGTCGCATATACTTCCTAATCCCAGGGAAGGGCAGGAGTTGCCGCATATACTTCCTAATCCCAGGGAAGGGCAGGAGTTGCCGCATATACTTCCTAATCCCAGGGAAGGGCAGGAGTCGTCGCATATACTTCCTAATCCCAGAGAAGGGCAGGAGTTGTCGCATATACTTCCTAATCCCAGGGAAGGGCAGGAGTCGTCGCATATACTTCCTAATCCCAGGAAAGGGCAGGAGTCGTCGCATATACTTCCTAATCCCAGGGAAGGGCAGGAGTTGTCGCATATACTTCCTAATCCCAGGGAAGGGCAGGAGTTGCCGAATATACTTCCTAATCCCAGGAAAGGGCAGGAGTTGTCGCATATACTTCCTAATCCCAGGGAAGGGCAGGAGTTGTCGCATATACTTCCTAATCCCAGGGAAGGGCAGGAGTTGTCGCATATACTTCCTAATCCCAGGAAAGGGCAGGAGTTGTCGCATATACTTCCTAATCCCAGGGAAGGGCAGGAGTTGCCGAATATACTTCCTAATCCCAGGAAAGGGCAGGAGTTGTCGCATATACTTCCTAATCCCAGGGAAGGGCAGGAGTTGTCGCATATACTTCCTAATCCCAGGGAAGGGCAGGAGTCGTCGCATATACTTCCTAATCCCAGGGAAGGGCAGGAGTCGTCGCATATACTTCCTAATCCCAGGGAAGGGCAGGAGTTGTCGCATATACTTCCTAATCCCAGGGAAGGGCAGGAGTCGCCGTATATACTTCCTAATTCCAGGGAAGGGCAGGAGTCGTCGCATATACTTCCTAATCCCAGGGAAGGGCAGGAGTTGTCGCATATACTTCCTAATCCCAGGAAAGGGCAGGAGTCGTCGCATATACTTCCTAATCCCAGGGAAGGGCAGGAGTCGTCGCATATACTTCCTAATCCCAGGGAAGGGCAGGAGTTGCCGCATATACTTCCTAATCCCAGGGAAGGGCAGGAGTTGCCGCATATACTTCCTAATCCCAGGGAAGGGCAGGAGTCGTCGCATATACTTCCTAATCCCAGGGAAGGGCAGGAGTTGCCGCATATACTTCCTAATCCCAGGGAAGGGCAGGAGTCGTCGCATATACTTCCTAATCCCAGGGAAGGGCAGGAGTCGTCGCATATACTTCCTAGATACCAAATGGAGAAAATCCTAAGGGGAAATCTGGAGTAGGAGGCCCTAAAGAAGTTTGCTGTTGAATTGCTCAGTTGTGGCAATTCCTTCGACAGCACTGGTGTCTGGTTGCAATGGCACTTGCAGTTCCTTTGGGTTGCATGGGGGATGTGGAGAGGAGAGACTTGCCACCTTGACGACAGCTTCTCTGCATTAGCTTTATTTACTGATTCCATGCCTTTTAAACATAGGCATTATTATCATCATTATCATTGTATTTGTTATTACTGACAGGAAATACAAAATATCATTCTTGTTTTTATCCTTGTCTTTGCTGTTATCATTATTTTTATTTACCTATAAATATAATTTATTTAGCTTTATGTCAGTATGAGAAGCTGTTTTATATTAGCAGTGGTAGTAGTACACTATTATTATATCCATTACGAATGCTATTGTTATTACCATTTCCAACTTCTTTTTCATCTCCACCATCATTGTCGTCTTCCTCTTCCTTCTTATCACTATTTCATCATTATCATGGCCCTACTGCGGGTTTTCGCAATTTCTCGTAAATCACACTCGAATCATTGCAAATAAAGAGATACTTTGTGAACATGATGCTGTATTACAGGGTCTACATACTGCATGATATTTCGCATTAATTTAGTCCTATAATATTATGCATTATATTATATTATATATTTTATAATATCACAAATAACTGAAGGAAGCGACAACACTCTTCAAATACTTTAACCTCAATTATAAATAAAATGATGTATACCCATTATTTTTTTTTAATTTCATGTTGCTGATACATTGGTAAATGAGCTTCTCTGAAAATTCATAGTTACGATTCTTCCTAAATATGAATATGAATTTTTGTTCTGATTTGTTATATGATTGAAATTTGTATCCCACTCGAGCTTTTCATTTAAAGGTCGGAGGAAATGCTTTGATTTGTCTGCGGTTATTTTTGATAAAATGTATTCAGAAATACGGAATTAATATAGTATTAATATAGTATTAATAAATAAAATACGGGATTAATATAGTATACGAGTATTATTGATATATTATTGACTTTTTTTTCTTTTTAGAATTTGTATGGAGGCTCAAATATTAATTTAGGCCATTCTTTATTTTTTGTTTTTTGTTTTCTTTATCAGTTTTGAGATCGCTATATAAAGAGTATTACTATATTTCATGCAAGACTGAGGTGGCGGACGGGAGGAGAGGAAGAAGAACAGAAAAGAGAGAAAGAAAGAGAGCAAGAAAGACAGTCAGAATCAGACAGACAGAC
>NC_091580.1:5573712-5576212 GCF_042767895.1 Penaeus vannamei
ATTTCCGATTCGTTGTTAGCTCGTTCTCTCTTTCTTTGTGTCTGTGTCTGGCTGGATATCTGTATCTCTGTTTGTCTGTATGTATGTATGTATGCATGTGGATATGTATGTAGTTGTGGGTATATGTGTGTGTGTACTTTCTCTTTCTTTCGCTCTCGCTCTCTCTCTCTCTCGCTCGCTCGCTCGCTCCTCTCGATCTCATTCTCTCTCTCTCTCCCTCGCTCTCGCTCTCGCTCTCTCGCTCTCTCTCTCTCTCGCTCTCTCTCTCTCTCTCTCTCTCTCTCTCGATCTCTCGATCTCACTCACTCACTCTCTCTCTGTCTCTCTCTCTCTCTCTCTCTCTCTCTCTCTCTCTCTCTCTCTCTCTCTCTCTCTCTCTCTCTCTCTCTCTCTCTCTCTCTCTTTCTCTCTCTGATTCAGGGCAAGATAAGTTTCCTGTATCCGTATCAATACAAGCTGTAGTATAGTGGTCCAGCTTTACAACGAAATGGCAGAGTGGAAAAGGTTAATATTTTGCCTGTGGGTTCGTGACGTCGTCTCTGAGTTGGCGATTGCAATACCTAAGACAAAGGGAACATTACCAAATTGCATTAACATAAGAATGGAAAATACCCAACATATCGGCAGAGATGTCTTCAAACCCCAAGACCCTGTTATGTTACCTGAAGACAAGTAACGTAACAACCACTTTAATAGAACTACAATCTTGAATAAGACTTTACAAAGTGTAGTGTAAGAAAATTGTTGGTATTTGCCCTTTTACCTGATCATTCCTTCAAACTTTTCAGTTGTTTATATATACATATATATATATATATATATATATATATATATATATATATATATATATATATATATATATATATATATATATATGTATGCATGTATGTATGTATGTATGTATGTATGTACGTATGTATGTATGTATCTTTATATGTATGTATGTATGTATGTGTGAAAGTATGTACGTATGTATGTATGTATCTTTGTATGTATGTATGTACATACGCACATACGTACGGGCGTATGTATGTATGTGCGTATGTATGTTTGTATGTATATACTGGTTAACATTGAAAAATCCAGCGATCTTCGGACCTGAGGAATGCCGGATTTTCGAAAATGCCGGATTTCTTATAGCTGTATATGCTGCATATATTTAACAGGAAATAAGTACGTGCGCAATCCTTTAAAGAATGAAACACTAACACTAAATGAAAATACAATATGTTTAGTCTTTTCTTTGCTGACTCCATCATTGGGTTAAACAGCAGCAAAGTCAAGATGAAATGAGAAGGAATCAGTAGGATTGCCTGTTAGAAATGGGCAAGGAAGACCCAACAGCTGATTCTGAAGTACAGCGCCATCAAACCGTAAGCGGCGACTCCGGAAAACAGTTGCGAGCCAAGGCAGTAAAATTGAAGATGCGCTCTGAAATCATTGCCGGAAATCAGAAGGAACTAGATTATCGAAGACCGGATTTTTGAATGTCAACAAATTCAATACGTATATGTATCTATCTATCTATCTATCTATCTATCTATCTATATATATATATATATATATATACATATATATATATATATATATATATATATATATATATATATATATATATATATATATATATATATATATATATATACATGTATATATGTATATGTGTTTATATATATATATATATATATATATATATATATATATATATATATATATATATATATATATATGTATATTATATATATATATATATATATATATATATATATATATATATATATGTATATATATGTATATGTATATATATATATATATATATATATATATATATATATATATAGAGAGAGAGAGAGAGAGAGAGAGAGAGAGAGAGAGAGAGAGAGAGAGAGAGAGAGAGAGAGAGAGAGAGAGAGAGATACATACATATTGAATTTGTATAAATATATATACATACTGAGTATATATAAATATATAAAATATATTGAATATATATAAATATATATACATACAAGCGAGAGACGTTTTTTTAGATAATAGACTTTTATATGCCAGATTTTGTATTGTCAGACTTTCCTTCAGGTATTAGACTTCTTCAAACGTCAGACCTGTATTCAGACTTTTCTCAAGATGTCAGGCTTTCCAATAGCTGGCAAACTTTCTTTTGGATGTCGTCAATCTTTGATTTAGAAGTCAGATATTTATTTCAAAGATAGATTTTCTTCCAGACGTCAGAGTTTTCTTTCAACGTCAGACTTGTCTTCAAGACGTATTTTCCAGACTTCAGACTTTTCTTAAGATGTGTGACATTAATTTCGTGTGTCGGACTTTTCATTAAATATCAGAGATTTCGGTTATCTGATTTTAATTGAAATGTCAGTTTTTTCACGTATTAGACTTTCTATTCGATGCGTGTGGCTTTCCTCTAAATGTCAGATATTCCTTTCAATGTCAGACTACTATTCAAGCATCAGAAATTTATCAGATGTCTAACTTTTCAAAC
>NC_091580.1:5591212-5593712 GCF_042767895.1 Penaeus vannamei
ACGTCTGACATCTTCAGTTCCTCCACACACACGCACATACATCGATGAGGTATCCACTTATTCCTTGTGGCCTTACTGCGGTTCTGCGTTCAGATAATCATTATAACGTTTTTTTCTGTTTTCTGAATTAGTGTTTAGATCTGACGAAAATGAAATATTGAGGCCACTTCATTCGTTCATAAACAAAGCAAGACAAAATATAAAAACAAAATACAAATTTTATATGCACGGGAATAGTGTAAACAAACGTGTATTGGCACGTAGAAGGAAAATGAAATTTGCATAATTGACAAATAAAGTAGAAAGCGAGATGGACTGCCCAGCTTCTTCTTCAGGACAAGCACCGGTTTTGCCATCACGACTGTGGCGCTGCTCACTTCGATTGCGGTGAACCACATAAATACTGGAAAATGGTCATAAATGATAAATATTCAGCTCACCATCTTGTTGATATTTGTTGCAGTGGCATCAAAACAGGAAATGACTAATCCGTGAAACTCTGTCGATCCCTTCAACTTAAAACACACTGTCTGATGGGTTAAATATCGCACTACAGCTTGGTACCTACACCGGAAATGAAATGGAGAAGTCACTGTCTTCAGGGTTTCTCTCTCTCTCTCGCTCTCGCTCTCGCTCTCGCTCTCGCTCTCGCTCTCGCTCTCGCTCTCTCTCTCTCTCTCTCTCTCTCTCTCACTCTTTCCCGCTCCCTCTCTCTCTCCCTCTCTCTCTCCCTCTCCCTTTCCCTCTCTCTCTCTCTTTCTCTCTTTCTCTCTTTCTCTCTCTCTCTCTCTCTCTGTCTCTCTCTCTCTCTTTCCCTCTCCCTCTCTGTCTCCGTTTCTCTCTTTCTCTCTTTCTCTCTCTCTCTCTCTCTCTCTCTCTCTCTCTCTCTCTCTCTCTCTCTCTCTCTCTTTCTCTGTCTCTCTCTCTCTCTCTCTCTCTCTCATTTTCAATCTCTCTCTCTCTCTCTCTCTCTCTCTCTCTCTCTCTCTCTCTCGCTCTCGCTCTCGCTCTCTCTCTCTTTCTCTCTCGCTCTCTGTCTCTCTCTCTTTAATTGGATATTAGGCATACATCATATGTATTTGGAATAGGTTTTTAGCCTTTTGACCTTTAACCTCCTTGAAACCACCCAACTAGTAGATGATCCGAGTTAAAACGAGCAAGCATGTATTTTCTTGTTCAACTAGCGAAAACGATAAGATTTCAGCATGAGATAATGAGCATTCACAATATACGAAATAAATTATACATACTGTTTTGCAACTATTGATTTGGTGTCTTTCATAAACGTTGCACACATACACTCATAAACAGTGATAACGCATTTAAATCAATGTAGCCTTACTGTGGATTTGCGTTCAGTTAATATTTGATAATGAAGGCTATAATCTAGCATGTTTTATGTTTAATGAATCAGTGATTGGTTCTGAATGATGTAGATAGTAAGTGTTTTCACAAAGGTCTCAGTAATTTTCCAGATTCTTAATTGATTTAGCTGCCATATTTAGATATTTAAAGCATATATAATGTTCACATTTCAGGAAATATGCAGCTATATTTCATACTTTTTGTTGACAGAATAGAGAAAGCAGTCTCACTCATTTTGGTAAACAATACATTTCAGAAAATCACATTTGAAAAATATCCCACTACGGAGCCAACAATAACTAATACTACATATTTCATGCTCGCTTATTTGAAGAAATTACACATATATTATTTATTTCCATGGCTCAAATATATTGATATCATATCAAAATGGGCCGCTATTGACTCCAGGATCAAAGCGAGAGCCGTCGCTAATCAAGCCCTATAGCGCTTCGTGAAACCTCACATGAATCAGTACTCTAACAAAAATGACATTTATTTCCACCTTCCATTTATGATTTCCTGTTTTTTTTTCTGTTGTAGCGCGAAAAATCGTATGAAATATATATCTTTTATAACTGAGACAAGTCCAGTGAATTCTCCAGAGCAACCGTGACAATGATCTAAAATATGTTTTACGCTCGTTGTCAATAGGTATTTAGTGATTCGTAAAACTGCTTATTTCACGACTGTTTTACTTGGGACGTCATGAAGAATCATTCAGATGTTATCAATTGTAAGTCAACTTCGTATACCATGACTGTGTGCTTTGTGATATACACCTTTTACCTTCTTTTATGAGTAAGATTCAGTGAAGATAAATTGTAGTGAAGCCCCATAATACGGATTGATGTCGCTGCCTTGGACGCGCTGAGTATGCTTCGTGCTGGGACGAACGAAATTCCATAATTAATACTATAATGAATATGTCATGTGGCACCTTATCATTAAGTTAGTCTCCCATACCCATGTGGTTCTCCCTCATAGTTAGCAGTCAATCAGAATTATTGGTAAAAGAGCCTATAATAAATCAGGCCTTAAGTCTATGTGTGGTGTGGGGGGAGGGGGTGTTATGACCTTTGACCCCCTCTCCCTCTCTCACTCATTTATTTTTTTATTTTTGGTGTGTGTGTGT
>NC_091580.1:5598712-5601212 GCF_042767895.1 Penaeus vannamei
ATGTTTAAAAGGGTAGTTGGTCTTTTTGGACATGGAGAACGAAATGATCAAGGAGAAACATATATACAATGGTGTGAAGAAAAAGATCTAGTAAGTATGAACACCTGGTTCAAACATCATTAAAGAAGGTTATATACCTGGAAAAGCCCTGGCGATTAATTCAGAAACCAAATCGACTACATATGTACCAATCAAAGATTTAGAAACAGCATAAAGCAATGTAAAACAATACCTAGTGCTGATTGCAACAGTGACCACGTACTCCTATCCGCTAATATGGTTGGTAGACTTAAAAAGATAAAAAACACAAAAAATGTACCAAAACTTGATTTTAGTGTTCTGAGAAACAACAACGTAATTGGAAATCAATTCAAGATAGAAAAGGCAAGGTGAAGATCCTTGATGAAAACTGGAACCAACTGGAAAAGAAACAGAAAGCGCCAAAAAGATCTTACCAAATAAAAATACCAAGCAAAACAACCGTAGATGACTAATGAAATACTAGAATTAATGAACCCAAAACGGAATCATAAAATAAGGAACAACTAACACATTATAAAGAGACAGACAAGCTTATCAAGCAAAAATGTGCCAAAGCCAAGGAAGAAATGATAATTAAACAATGCAATGAAATAGAAGAACTAGAAAAGAAAGACCAGCAATTAATGTACAATAAAATTAAGAATATGGCCAAACAGAAAAGAAAAAAAACGCGAACACTGCGCTAAAAGATAAAAATGGACATGTAATTTACAAGAAAAAAAGTAGTGTTAACCAGATGGATAAAATATATTGGTGAGCTTTTCAACGATGATAGACCTGAAAAAGAAACAGAAAATCCTAACACACAATTAACGGGAAAAAACATACTAAAATCTGAAACTGAAAGCTATTAAATCCATGAGAAACGGCAAAGCTACTGGAAATTATAAAATCCCAAAAGAAATGATAGAAGCATGCGAAGATCTTGGAACAGAAGATATTAGATCTTACCAATAAAATCTATAACAGTGGAATCATACCGAGACCAATGAAAGAATCTGTTTTAATAACTATACCTAAGAAAGGAGACCTCTTAGCCTGTAGCAATTACAGACTAATAAGCCTTATGAGTCACATCACCAAGATAATCCTATGCGTAATTATGAACAGATTTAAGGGAAAAAAAATCAATCAGAAGTCTCTTGCAGTCAGTTTGGAGTTAAGAAGAACAAGTGAACGCGGAACGCAACATTTGTCATGAGAACTCTAGCTGAGAGCAATAGAAATGAAAAAGAACTTGTATGTGATATCTATAGACTATGAGAAAGCGTTTGATGGAGTAAAACATCAAGAAATCATGAACGACTTACAACAACTAGATCTCGATGATAAAGACTATACTGGGAACAGGTGTCAGCTATTTCATTAGATGGTGAACTCAGCGACTGGACTGATATCAAGCGAGGAGTCCTTCAAGGATGTGTTTTGTCTCCTGTTTTATTCTCTTTATATGTTGAGCTAATTATGAGAAAACTGAGTAACGAAGGGAAATTTAAAGTAAATGGTCAATCCCTTTCTGATATCAGGTATGCTTACGATACAGTCTTAATATCAGACGATGAACAAGATATGTTAAAACAATTTAAATGAGAAAGCGGAAGAAGAGGTTTAAGCATAAACAAAAAGAAAACTAAAGTACTGGTGTTTAGTAAGTGCAAGATAATTCTTAGTTGCAATCTCCAGTTAAATGATGAAGCAATAGATCAAGTGTATGAATTCGAGTATTTAGGGAATACTCTGACTAGTGACGGCAGAAGTGTCAAGGAAATAAAACGTAGAATCGCAATTGCAAAGACAAAATTTATGGAAAAGAGCATCTTAACAAATAGAAATATATCGATCGAAGCAAAAAAACAAACAAAAAAAAACGTTTTTTGAAATGTTATATTTCGTCAATTTTATTTTATGGAAGTGAGACATGGACTATCAATACGGCTATGAAGAAGAGACAGGAATCAATGGAAATATGGTGTTATCGAAGAATGATGAAGATACCCTGGACAGACATAGTAAAGAATGAAGATGTTTTGGAAAAAAAAAAGTTAGGGAACAAAGGCAAATTAAAAGAATAACTGAAAGACAACTGAGATTTCTCGGTCACATTGTCAAGGAAGATAGCCTCGAAAAGTTAGTACTTGAAGGCAAGATTGATGGGTCAAGATCTAGAGGTCAACAAAGAAAAAAATGTCTTGATACTTTAGCTATGACAGCAGTTAACATCCGGAAAGGAGAGCTTCTCCATCTTGCTCAAGATCGAACTAGGTTCAAGATCATGGTCGCCAACGTCAGTAGCTGACAGGGTACACAAAGAAGAAATGTGTGTGTATATATATTTTATATACATATATATATGTATATATATATGTGTGTGTGTGTGTGTGTGTGTGTGTGTGTGTGTGTGTGTATATATATATATATATATACATATATATACATATATATATATATATATATATAT
>NC_091580.1:5616212-5618712 GCF_042767895.1 Penaeus vannamei
AAATGAACACAGCTGGTTCAATCGGCGTAGAGTCAGCTGTGACCGAAGTGAACTCGTGGATACACAAACACGTGCGAACCTACCTGCCCACGCGAACAGATGCACACACACCCATGCATGTGTGTGTGTATACATATGTAACATGCAGTGTATGTATACATACGTTTTTGTGTGTGTGTGTATGTATGTATATATATATATATATTTATATATACATATATATATATATATGTATATATATATATGTATGCATGTATGTATGTATAACATATATATTCTTATGTATATATAACAGATATATACATACACCATATGCAAACACACACACACGCACACACACACACACACACACACGCACGCACGCACACACACACACACACACACACACACACACACACACACACACACACACACACACACACACACACATATATATATATATATATATATATATATATATATATATATATATATCCAAATACATGCTTGTTAATATATATGCTCACATATACATACATGCATACATACACACACACACACACACATAAATATATATACATATATATATATATATATATATATATATATATATATGTGTGTGTGTGTGTGTGTGTGTGTGTGTGTGTGTGTGTGTGTGTATTCATATATATGTATACATGTATATACAGATATACGCATATATATATATATATATATATATATATATATACATATAGATACATATATATATACATACATACATACATATATATATATATATATATATATATATATATATATATATATATATATATATATATATAATATACAAGTATATATATGTATATATATATATATATATATATATATATATATATATATGCACGTGTATATATATATATATATATATATATATATATTTATATATATATATATATATATACAGTATTTACATATGTATGTGTGTGTTTGTATGTATGAATGTATATACACGTATATTTTTCTTTTGCACTCTAGCCCACTACAAGAAATTTCTTAACATCTTTTACCTCTAAATCCAAGGGTAAGTATCCAGTAGTTTTGTCTATTCCTCACGGTGCCTGTGGGTGGACTGAAGATACCAGACGATTCGAACCGCTAAATGCCTTTAGCCTCTCCAGTCCCGCAGACTTTTCGGTTACCAATTGCCTGCGCACTAAATTGGCGATTTGCTTTCACTTCTGGAATGTAAACAAATCTCTAACATGATAGAATATGAAATAGAAAAAAGGCAAATTCGGGTAATGCATTTCGTTTCTTTAAAATAAAAGAGGAAATAACAATAAATCAAAATATAGTCGCACCCAGGCTGAAAAGAACCAAAGTTGGCAACAGGGACCACGTAGCGGTAACTTCGTCGGAACATGTGGTGTTCGGAGTTGCTGATTAATCCTCTCCTGGAAAATACTTTAAGATAAATGAGTTTTCCTTTATATCAAGCGCATAATGACACATCCTTGTTGATTAAAAACTGCGAGGTGCGATGGCAGAAGTTTGGGGTAAAGTTTCCACCGCGAAAAATAGTGAATATCTGGTCGTTTATTATATAAAACAAAACCGGATGAAAATGGCAGGTGCCATTGAACTCGGATTCACAAGAATATCATATGCGAACGCGGGGTTTCCTGATGACTGTAAGCTGGAAGATGAACAGTCGCATAAAATAGTCAAAAACCATGACGGTTACCAAAATGACACTTAACAGAATATAAAAGAAAATAGACTTAAATAGGTATTTTAAGAACTCTGTCTTTACTCTACTGACAAGGGAAAAAACGTATGACCCTTCGTCGACAAGACTTTTATTATCCCCTCACCTCGAGACCGGAAAAAAGGAGTTATTCATTTGTTTTCCGACTCTTTTCCTGGATTTCTTTACGTATGGGAGTCCATTATGAATTGCACTGCTGCTATGCTATTTCATCGTCGTTGTTGTAATCATAATCTGAAATCGTAAAGTTGTTGTTACGGTTATCAGTAAGACAAGTACTATTATATCATTATCATTACACCAGAAGCATTACAACGGTAGTTTGGCACACTGAGCAACTTTGATAGATGAGATATATGACTGTCTTTAACTGATATTGCTCTATAACGAGTAAATTTAACTGCAGTATCATTATCTACCTTTATCTCAATGCCAAAGGAATTCTTTGATTGTTTGTATGAAGATGTTAAAACAGTTTACAAGATAATGGAAAGTTCATATGTTTTTTTTTTTTTTTTTTTTTTTTTTAGTAGTAGTAGTAATAGTAGTAGTAGTAGTAGACGGTTGATGGCTTAGTTTAATGCATCCATCAAAATATATTTTCAATTATGGAGATGTGGGTTTCGATTCAGCTGTTGTAGCTATTCCTGTATACAGAATAGCATCTATTCATTCACATTTCCGAAATCAACCTACTTCCTTTATTTTCATCCTCCGAAAGCTATACTTAAAAATCACTTCATCTTTGTTTTGTTTTGTTTTTTCATGATC
>NC_091580.1:5628712-5633712 GCF_042767895.1 Penaeus vannamei
GGGAAAGGGGGAGGAGGGTCGGAGGAGGAGTAAGAGGAGGGAAGGGGAATAGAGGAGAAGGAGGAGGAAGAGGAGGAAGTGGGACAAGGAGGAGAGGGAAGAGGAAGGTGGGGGAGGAGGAGGAGGGAAAATAGGAAGGTCGGGTGGGGAGGGGGAATGGAGGAGGAGGAAGTAGGAAAGGAGGAGGAGAGGGAAGAGGAAGGTGTGGGAGGAGTAAGAGAGGAGGGAGGGGGAAATGGAGGAGGAGAAGGAGGAAGGGAAAATGGAGGAGGAGAATTAAAAGGATGGCAGACGGAGGAGGAGTATCTGGAGCAATAGCCAAAGCAGGACAAAACAGGAAAGTAGAAGACATTGGAAAGCAGAGGAGGAAGAGAAAAAGGCGGAGAAGAAGAAGAGCAGGAGAGGGATGGACGGTAAGAGGAGGAGCAGGAGGAGGAAAAGGGAAGTAGATGATAAAATTGGAGGAGAATGAATAGGAGGAGGAGGATTAGAAGAACGGACGGAAGGAAATGGAGTGAGAGAAGGTGGACTAAGAATTAGGTAAGAAAGAGAAGAAAGAGGAAGAGAGAGAAGAGAAAGAAGAAAGAGGAAGAGAGAGAAGAGAAAGAAGAAAGAGGAAGAGAGAGAAGAGAAAGAAGGAAGAGGAAGAGAGAGAAGAGAATGAAGAAAGATGAAGAGAGAGAAGAAAGAGGAAGAGAAAGAAGAAAGAGTGAAGGAATACAAGAAGAAAAGAAGAAAAAGAAGACCTTTTTTCCCAATTAACTTTGACAAGATTACTGCGACTGACCTTTACGTCTTAGAGGAGGGAAGAGTAAGAGAAGAAGCTCGAGGAGGAGGAAGAAGAAGAAGAAGAAGGTGGAGGAAGAAGACAAGAAAAGGAGGAGGAGGAGGAGAAAGAGGAGGCGCGGAAGGAAGAAGAGGAGAAAGAGGAGGAAGGGAAGGAGGAAGAAGTGGAAAAAGAGGGGGAAGAAGAGGAAGGGAAGGAGGAGAGGAGGAAGGGAAGAAGAAAAAGAGGAAGAAGGGAAGGAGAAAGAGGAGGAAGGGAAGGAAAAGGAGGAGGAGGAAGAGGGGAAAGGGAAGGAGGAGAAAGAGGAGGAAGGAAGAGGAGGAAGGGAAGGAGGACGAAGAGAAGCAGGAAGAAGGGGAGAAAGAGGAGGAAGAGAAGAAGAAAGAAGAGGAAGGGAAGGAAGAGAAAGAGGAGGAAGAAGAGGAAGCGAAGGAGGAGAGGAGGAGAAAGAGGAGAAGCAGGAGGAAGAAGAGGAAGGGAAGGAGGAAAAAGAGGAGGAAGGGAAGGAGAAAAAGGAGGGGAAGGAGGACGAAGAGGAGAAGCAGGAAGAAGGGGAGAAAGAGGAGGAGGAAGAAAAGGAAGAAGAGAAGGAGGAGGAGGAAGAGAAGGAGGACGAAAAGGAGAAAGGGGAGGAAGGGAAGGAGGAAGAAGAGGAGGTAGGAAAGGAGGAGAAAGAGGAGGAAGGGAAGAAGAAAGAAGAGGAAGGGAAGGAGGAAAGGAGGGGAAAGAGGAGGACGAAGAGGAGAAAGAAGGGGAAGTGAAGGAGGAAAAAGAGAAAGGGAAGGAGAAAGAGGAAGGGAAGGAGGAAGACGAGGAGAAAGGGGAGGAAAGGAATGAGGAAGAAGGGGAAAAAGAGGAAGAAGGGAAGGAGGACGAAGAGGAGAAACAGTAAGAAGAGGAGGAGGAAGAAGAGGAGAAGCAGGAAGAAGGGGAGAAAGAGGAGGAAGAAGAGGATAAACGCCAGGGGATCGGAACGTGTGATGAACTCCGGACTCGAATCTGAACTCGAGCGGAAATGAGACGCACGAGTCCATACTGCTCGGCGCGGGTAACGAGCGTCAGTTTAATAACATTTATATTTGACGTCTTTCTTTACATAATTCCGATAGCGGATTCGAACGCGTTTTTTTTTTTTTTTTTCATCCTTCCTTGTACTTCCGTTTTCTTTGGAAGTAGATAGATGGATTTGACTTATTTTGGATTTCTTAACCGGTCTCTAGGTTCCTCATCTAGAAGAATAAGAAGATAGAACGACAAAATTGAATAACATTTATATTTGACGTCTTTCTTTACATAATTCCGACAGCGGATTCGAACGCGCTTTTTTTCATCCTTCCCTGTACTTCCGTTTTCTTTAGAAGTAGATAGATGGATTTGACTTTTTTTCGGATTTCTTAACCGGTCTTTAGATTCTTCATCTAGAAGAATAAGAAGATAGAACGACAAAAATGAATAACATTTATAATTGACGTCTTTCTTTATATAATTCCGACAGCGGATTCGAACGCGCTTTTTTTTCCTCCTTCCCTGTACTTCCGTTTTCTTCGGAAGTAGATAGATGGATTTGAATTATTTCGGATTTCTTAACCGGTCTTTAGGTTCTTCATCTAGAAGAATAAGAAGATAGAACGACAAAATTGAATAATATTTATATTTGACGTCTTTCTTTATATAATTCCGACAGCGGATTCGAACGCGCTTTTTTTCATCCTTCCCTGTACTTCCGTTTTCTTTAGAAGTAGATAGATGGATTTGACTTATTTCGGATTTCTTAACCGGTCTCTAGGTTCTTCATCTAGAAGAATAAGAAGATAGAACGACAAAATTGAATAACATTTATATTTGACGTCTTTCTTTATATAATTCCGACAGCGGATTCGAACGAGCTTTTTTTTCATCCTTCCCTGTGTACTTCCGTTTTCTTTAGAAGTAGCTAGATGGATTTGACTTATTTCGGATTTCTTAACCGGTCTCTAGGTTCCTCATCTAGAAGAATAAGAAGATAGAACGACAAAAATTAATAACATTTATATTTGACGTCTTTCTTTAATTAATCCTGACAGCTGATTCGAACGCGCTTTTTTTTCATCCTTCCCTGTACTTCCGTTTTCTTTAGAAGTAGATAGATGGATTTGACTTATTTTGGATTTCTTAACCGGTCTTTAGGTTCCTCATCTAGAAGAATAAGAAGATAGAACGACAAAAATTAATAACATTTATATTTGACGTCTTTCTTTACATAATTTCGACAGCGGATTCGAACGCGCTTTTTTCATCTTTCCCCGTACTTCCGTTTTCTTCGGAAGTAGATAGATGGATTTGACTTATTTTGGATTTCTTAAACCGGTCTTTAGGTTCTTCATCTAGAAGAATAAGAAGATAGAACGACAAAAATTAATAACATTTATATTTGACGTCTTTCTTTACATAATTTCGACAGCGGATTCGAACGCGCTTTTTTTTCATCTTTCCCTGTACTTCCGTTTTCTTCGGAAGTAGATAGATGGATTTGACTTTTTTCGGATTTCTTAACCGGTCTCTAGGTTCTTCATCTAGAAGAATAAGAAGATAGAACGACAAAAATTAATAACATTTATATTGAACGTCTTTCTTTATATAATTCCGACAGCGGATTCGAACGCGCTTTTTTTTCATCCTTCCCTGTGTACTTCCGTTTTCTTTGGAAGTAGATAGATGGATTTGACTTATTTTGGATTTCTTAACCGGTCTTTAGGTTCCTCATCTAGAAGAATAAGAAGATAGAACGACAAAAAATGAAAAAAATGGCTGTTTGATGTTAGTTCCAAGCAAATATTCGCAGCAGGTGAAGTTGTAAGGTAAACCACCGCAAATGTTTTTGTTTTTTTTTCCTCCAAAGACCCGTTTTCTGTCGTTTCCGAAAAGAAAATCACAAAGTCATGTACCCTGCGTCCCCTAATGTATATAAAAAGACAAAACAATGAAGTAAAATAATGTGGATAAAACAGGCATTCAACCAGGGGGAAAAAAAAGAAGTATGGAAAGCGTAGGTGTAAGCTGCGTACGTGAGTTCCCGCGAAGATGGAGGTCTCGATGGTGATCTAACGGTTCTTAACTCCTGTTCTCCCCTCCTCCTCCTCCCCCCTCCTCCTTTCACCACCACTTCCCCCTCACCCCCCCTCACTCCCCCCCTCACTCTCGCCACAGCCTGGAGGAAGAGTGGGGATGGGGGGGGGAGGGATACGGTGTGTGGCGGTCGGAAGGAAAATGGTTCATCTTCTGTCCGCTAGGTGCGTCGGGGCGAATTTTTGGAGGTTTGCGAAATAGCCTTGAGAGATGTGTATATAAATCCACCCAACACACACACATACATACACACATATGTATATATATACATATATATATATATATATATATATATATATATATATATATATATATATACGCATATATATATGGATATATATATATATATATATATATATATATATATATATATATATATATATATATACATATATATACGTATATATATACATATATATATATATATATATATATATATATATATATATATATATATATATATACATATATATACGTATATATATACATATATATATATATATATATATGTATACATATATATATATATATATATGTGTGTGTGTGTGTGTGTGTGTGTGTGTGTGTATGTGTGTGTGTGTGTGTGTGTGTGGTGTGTGTGTGTGTGTGTGTGTGTGTGTGTGTGTGTGTGTGTGTGTGTGTGTGTGTGTGTGTGTGTGTGTGTGTGTGTCTATGTGTGTGGTTGTGTGTGTGTGTGTGTGTGTGTGTGTATGTATATATATATATATATATATATATATATATATATATATATATATATATATATATATATATATTCATTTCATTCAATTACACCTTGCATTTATATAACACTTTGTTTCCGTGATGTCGTTTTAGAATACGTATAATTTCATTTATTCATTATGCCCATTATTATTATCATTATCATGATTTGATCACCATAATCATCGTAAATAATGTATCTCCATTACTGATATTAGTACTATAAACTAATCTACATAATTATTACCGTTACCAGCATTCTACGCTCATAACTATCATCATTATCAAATTTTTAATCTTCATTATTAATAATGACATCACAGTGAACCTTGGAAGATAGTTAATCGACACTCCTATTATCATATCCATGTTAAGCACCAACTTA
>NC_091580.1:5648712-5651212 GCF_042767895.1 Penaeus vannamei
TCCTCCCTCTTTCCCTTCCGCCTACCATCCTTCAACCTCCTTCTCCTCCTCCCTCTTTCCCTTCCCCCATCACCCTCCCTTCCTTCCTCCTCCTTCCCTCTACCCTATCCCTCTCCCCTAACCACCCTCTCCCTACCCTACTCCCCCAACCACCCCCTCCCTACCCTACTCCCCCAACCACCCCCTCCCTACCCCTACTCCCCCAACCACCCCCCTCCCTACCCTACTCCCCCAACCACCCCCTCCCTACCTACTCCCCCAACCACCCCCTCCCTACCCTACTCCCCCCACCACCCCCTTACCTACCCTACTCCCCCAACCACCCCCTCCCTACCCTACTCTCCCAACCACCCCCTCCCTACCCTAATCCCCCAACCACCCCCTCCCTACCCTACTCCCCGAACCACCCCCTCCCTACCCTACTCCCCCAACCACCCCCTCCCTACCCTACTCCCTCGCTCCTCCCCATCCGTTCCTACCTTCCGCCCCTCCTTTCCTGCTTGGTTGACCTTGTCCTTCAGGGTGGGTGACCGCTCCCAGGGACTCGGCGGGATGCAGTTAGGAGTTCAGGGTCCCATTCTCTCTCCCGAGAGAACCTGCTCTTACTTTTTAGTTGTTGGGACAATTCTCTGGAAATCTATTTTAATGTTCCTCTTTCGTTATATACTTATATGTATGTATACGTATATGTATATATACTTATATGTATATATACTTATATATATGTATGTATACTTATATGTATTTATACTTATATGTATATATACTTATATATATGTATATATACTTATATATATATGTATGTATACTTATATGTATGTATATTCTATATGTATACGTTCTATACAGTTCTCTGGAAATCTATTTTAATGTTCCTCTTTCGTTCTATACTTATATGTATGTATACGTATATGTATATATACTTATATGTATATATACTTATATATATGTATGTATACTTATATGTGTGTATATTCTATATGTATACATTCTATACAGTTCTCTGGAAATCTATTTTTATGTTCCTCTTTCGTTCTATACTAATATGTATGTATACGTATATGTATATATACTTATAAGTATATATACTTATATATATGTATGTATACTTATATGTATGTATATTCTATATGTATGTATATTCTATATGTATACGTTCTATACTGTTCTCTGGAAATCTATTTTAATGTTCCTCTCTCGTTCTATACTTATATGTATGTATACGTATATGTATATATACTTATATGTATATATACTTATATATATGTATGTATACTTATATGTATGTATATTCTATATGTATACGTTCTATACAGTTCTCTGGAAATCTATTTTACTGTTCCTCTTTCGTTCTCTACTTATATGTATGTATACGTATATGTATATATACTTATATGTATATATACTTATATATATGTATGCATACTTATATGTATGTATATTCTATATGTATACGTTCTATACAGTTCTCTGGAAATCTATTTTAATTTCCTCTTCCCGTTCTATACTAGGTTTTTTTTTATGTGCTGGTGGAAAAGGGTTGCAGGATCTGTGTATACGAGAATGTACTGTTTATAAAAGTCTTGTGTGTGGGCAGGAGAGTTTGTAGTGTATATTCAGTTACATACGTGTGTATACTGGTAGATAGATGGAGAGATAAGACAGATGGAAAGAAATAGTTAGACAGGGAGACAGACAGACAGATATATATGGAGAGATGGATGGATGGATAGAAAAATAGAAAGAAAAATGGATATAGATATAGATATACATATTTTAGATGTAGGTATAGATATGGATATAGAATTAGACAGATATGCAAATAAGAAACAAACAAACAAACAAACAAAGCGCGCGCGCGCGCGAGAGAGAGAGAGAGAGAGAGAGAGAGAGAGAGAGAGAGAGAGAGAGAGAGAGAGAGAGAGAGAGAGAGAAGACAGACAGAGAAAGAAAGAGAGAGAGAGAAGAGAAGGGAGAAGCAGACACACACACAGACACACATAATCACAGAGACAACCAGAGTGAGAGAGAGAACCAACAATACAGACAGATATATGAGCCTATATATCAAACCGCCCCTTGTCTGCTACCGTGCGCGAAGACGAGCCGGCGTGGGCGGGGGAGCGAGAAAACAAATATGTGACGCCGCGCCCACAGGTGAAGAAAGAGAGGCGGAGGGAGGGAGGGAGGGGGAGGCGGTGGCGTTACCGTTCATGGCAGTTAATTACTCATGACTCAACACAGGAAATGCTGGATGTTCGTCATGGAGGAAGACAGTGTCGGTCCTCGGATGCGTATGTCTTCTTCTGAGCGCTGTGCGTTAGGGATCGTAAAACCGGTTGTATTTGGGGATGTTTGGGATACCTTCGAGGCTGACCTGCGCTGGGTGGCCCGGAATGTCCCTGGCTTGGGGCGGGAAGGCGGACCTGGGAGGCGTTTTGCGAAGGGAAGTGAGGAGTGAATGGGAGAAGAGATACTGTTTGCCAAGTATACAATACAC
>NC_091580.1:5663712-5666212 GCF_042767895.1 Penaeus vannamei
TTCGACACGGTGTTGCGCGAACGAACGAGCGAGTGAACCGCTTCTTAAACGCACGAAACTACCAGTAGGATCGCCGTATGAACCAAAAATCCCTTCTAACCCAGGGGCTACCTCTCCCGATTGCCGTATTTCCCGATGCAGGTAAACACCAAGTAGTAGTACTTCAACTCTGGCTTTACTTTCTTATCCGGTGTACGCTTCAAAGCTGCAGCAACAGTCCTTGAATCTTTGACATAAAACTGTGCGAAAGTGATCTCTTTAAATTTGGTCCAGCTGTCCTTCACATCGGCAAAACTGGCAAATTCATTTCCAACTTTGAAGGAATATATAACCGATGATCGACCCTTAGCCATGAACAATGAACAACACAAAAACAGCGCCAAAGTCTGTATGAAAGGCTGATGCGCGAGTGTGTGCTTGCGCGCAAATAGTTAGTGCGCATGTATGCCGGACGAATAGCCAACCTGTTATGAAATCCGGTGCCGGAACTAGATCCACGGCGTAAATTGTTTGACGCAGCTTCTCACTGTGAGTCTTTTGCCTCTGTGATAAAGGGCTCTTTGATCTAACTAAATGCAGTCTGGAGAACCATTACCTATCTACATATATATATATATATATATATATATATATATATATATATATATATATATATATATATATATATATATATATTTGTGTGTGTGTGTGTGTGTGTGTGTGTGTGTGTATATATATATATATGTATATATATATATATATATATATATATATATATATATATATATATATATATATATATATATATATATGTATATATATATATATATATATATATTTACATATATACATACATATATATAAATATATATATATATATATATATATATATATATATATATATATATATATTTACATATACATACATATATATAAATAAATATATATATATATATATATATATATATATATATATATATTATACATATATCAATCATCATCATTGCCATTATGATAATAACAATAGTAATAGTGATAATATCAATACTACTACTAGTACTAATGATGATGATAATGATGATGATGATGATGATGATGGTTGTGATGATGATAATGATGATGATGATTATGATGATGATAATAATAATGATGATGATGATGAAAGTTGGGATGATGATGATAATGCTACTACTGTTGCTAATGATAACAATGGTAATACTGATAATAAAAACAGCAGCAACAGCAATACTCTTACTAGGTCGAAAATCCTGTAACATGGCAAAGTATTGTTCATGTTTTTCTCTTTTCTTTTCTTCTTTATCTATTTATTCATTGTCTTTCCGACCGAAAATGCTAGCGAAGGGAGGCCGCATTAGGCACTGAATCGACCTGCCTTATCTCCTGATCTGAGTAATTGACCTACTGGCTTTGCTGGCAGCTTCTGGGAGCGGTGTTCGCGTTTCAGCTTCAGTTTCAGCGAGATCCTTTTTATTTTTATTTTTTATTTTTCTTTTCTTTTTTTTTTTTTTTTTTTTTTTTTTTTACTGGCGGTTTCGGGGGGGGGCATTATGGGGTCAGTTCGTTTCGGTAATTTTCTGTTCTCAGTTTTGATCGATTCAGTGTCGATTTCAGTTTTCTTCTTCTTCCTCTTCTTCTTCTTCTTTGTTTCTTTCTTTTTTATTTATTTTTGATGCAGGGTCGGTTTCAGTCACTTTAAGTGTTTCCGTTTTCGTTTTTGATTCGATGTTGGTTTCAGTGATTTCTATATTTTTATACTTTGTTTCTTTTTTTTTCTCTCTTTCTGTCTTTCTTTTTTTTGGGAGGGTTTTCCTCTGAGTGATTTATAAGGTCGGTTTTTCTGTTGTTGTTTTTTATTTTATCTATTTATTATTATTATTTTTTTTTTTTTACTGTTTTCCTTCGAGTGATTTATAATGTCCGTTTTGTTTGTTGTTGTTGTTTTTATATTTACTTTTTTCTTTTTTTACTGTTTTCCTTCGAGTGATTCATAAGCTCCGATTTGTTTGTTGTTTTTTTATAAGGCAAATTTGTTTCCAATTCAGCAAATCTTCTTCGTCTAGTCTTAGTTTTGACTGCAGATTATTTCCCTTTCAGTTGACTTAAGCTTTTGCCTGTATATTTCGATTTTTTTATATCCATCGAGCTATTTTAGACGTTCCCCGAATTGCATATATCTAGATATATCTCGATAGATTGTATTTATTGTCACCATCGTTTTTTTTTTTTTTTTTTTTTTTTAGAGAGAGAGAGGGAGAGAGAGAGAGAGAGAGAGAGAGAGTGAGAGAGAGAGAGAGGGAGGGAGGGAGGGAGGGAGGGAGGGAGGGAGGAGGGAGGGAGTGAGAGAGAGAGAGAGAGAGAGAGAGAGAGAGAGAGAGAGAGAGAGAGAGGAGAGGGAGAGGGAGAGGGAGAGGGAGAGGGAGAGAGAGAGAGAGAGAGAGAGAGAGAGAGAGGAGAGAGAGAGAGAGAGAGAGAGGAGAGAGAGAGAGAGAGAGGGGGGGGG
>NC_091580.1:5671212-5676212 GCF_042767895.1 Penaeus vannamei
TTCTTTTCCAAAGTTATTAAAAGCTTCCAGTGATGTTATAAAATGCTTACAAATACAGGTAACTAATATTTTGTTAAGTAAAATTCTACTAACTCTAATATTTTGTAGAATACAATGTTTTACAGTAGGAATTACTTGCTGCAAGATGAATTTTGTATCTTTACTCTAATTTCTGATATATTTTTCCTTTTATTTCTTCTGTACATGTATTAGAAATATATTTATGAATATTAACATACAATATTTTTATGTGTATCAGGTTGCATTGATACTACAGACTGAATAAGCAAGATGTTGTCGAGCATGGTAAAAGAGCACCAGACGAGACAACAAAGTCGGAAGGAAGAACAGGGTAAGACTTTATGTGTTAATCCTAGATTTATGTTGAATTGATTTTTACATCTAGCCACATTTTTATTTATTGTAGCCTCAAAGAAATAGAGACAGCGAGCAAAATTAGAAAACCATTAGACTAACAGATTGTAAAAGTTGGTTCAGCCTGACAAAAGGAAAGGGAGAGACACAGTACTTTATACTCCTGTAGGTAGAGTTCAGACTGTCATTAGTAATACTCCCAATACTGATTACGCATTTTCCAGGAATGACGTGTTTTGTGCATAAATGTTGGTTAGATTGCTGCCATAGCCCAGTATGATTATGAATTTGTTATATCTATTTTTAGAATATTTTTCTGAAGTCTACAGTATTTGTTTATACTTTTCATATATATATATATATATATATATATATATATATATATATATATATATATATATATATATATATATATATATATATATATATATATATATATATATTCATAATGATGTCAGATTAAGTATTTTAATTAAATTTATTGTCTTTATTTATATATATATATATATATATATATATATATATATATATATATATATATATATATATATATATATATATATATATGTTTATATATGTGTTTAAATATTTTTTTCTGAGAATATATATCTTTTTATCATTGACAGACAAAGTACAGTTTCCTTTGTGTTTTTTCTTCTTACAGATCCCTTGTGTGAATTTCTGCTTCTCATCATACATTTTCTTGATAGCAATTTGCATAATTTTGTACAGTTAGCAGGCTATGTTTGTCTGGATAACTTGAAACAGCCTGTAGAGTACTACTACTACTACTACTACTACTACTACTACTACTACTACTACTACTACTACTACTACTACTACTACTACTACTACTACTACTACTACTACTACTACTACTACTACTACTACTACTACTACTACTACTACTACTACTACTATACTACTACTACAATTTTTTTTTGTCAGATCAGGAACTTGAAAGTTTTAGCTTGAATGCAAAACTTTTTATATTTCAGAAAGGCGAAGAAAAGAGGCTGTGCAGGCTAGCAGTAATCTGACCCAGGCTCTGGTTGATCATCTCAACGTTGGGTATGTATATAAGTAGTTGAATTTAATGTGAATTCTTTTTTTACATAGTGCAGTATCCCAATCTGTTTCTGATATATAAAGTACCCAAAGATGACTAAACATTCACAGTGTCTCAAAATACTGTTTGGTACAGATTGCCAAGCTTTCATTTCATTTTATGCAGAACATATTAGTGATATTGCCTTTTTTCAGGATTCTAAATGTATCTCGTACTATATGATTTAAGTATTAAATATTTCATATACCATTGTAACATCAATCATATAAGTAGAATGAAAATAACGTGAAAAATTTGGCTGTCAAATGTATTTCTCTGTTGTATTATATTTTCATTTCATTCACAGTTTTCCTTGGCACTACAAAATTACGAGACCAATTTTCTGTATTTTGATATCTTGAAAAAGTGCATCTCTTTCATACAGGACTGTTTATGTCTCATATTAATGATAGTTTTAAATATTAAGAACTAAGGATGAAATACTGTGACTACACATTACTTCAATTGAATTTGTATGAAATTGTATTCAAAGTTATTTACATACAAACACGTGCCAGTGCACACTCAGGATATTTAGGGACATACAAATACACCCTTAAAATCTACATGAAATGGAGTTTGAGATGTAGCATTTCTCATTTCTCCCTTAGGCTAAGCTTCTATATTTACTTCTCTTACATTCCAGTGTTGCCCAGGCTTACTTAAACCAAAAGAGGCTAGATAGCGAAGCGAGTCAGCTTGAGCAAAATGCAACTAACTTCCAGCGTCAGACGTCTCAGTGGTTGGGTCTCATCTCATCTTTTACCGATTCCATGAAAGAAGTCGGGCACGTCCAGAACTGGGCGACAACTATTGAATCCGACATGAGGACAATTTCCACAGCCTTGGAATATGCATATAAAGGTGAATATGGTATGAAGTAGATTCAATGTCGTTTCCCCCACCCCAGCACCCAACCATACATTGCATTATTTGTGCTTATCGGTGCCCTACGCATTAACACCGAGATTAGATTGAGATGTAGCTGATGAAATGATGTATATTCTGCCTTTTCCTTTTAGAATGCACTCTTTTCTTACTAAATATTTGTACTTTTTATTTTTACAATAATTATAGTGAAAGACTTTATGGGGCTGCCATGTTGTGTATTCGATATTATAGTAAAATGATTATCATAAAGAGATGCATATTTCATTGGCTGATTAAAATGGTGGTAAATACTAAGGATACAGCATGGATTGAATTTATCTACTGTTTCATTTATCTTTTAATCCCCAATGGATAAAATGTGGAATTCACCAGGTATGTGTGCACCCTTAATAAAACATGGCAAAAAATGGCCAATAAGTAATATCCAAATTATTGATACTAGAAACATCCAAATTGAGTAATTGTAGCAGAAATAATTGTATATTGACATGCAAAATGTGTTTTTGCCCCCTTGTGTGCACATATAGGTATGTCATCCTTTATAGTTAGAGGAAAATACTATCATTTTATCGTTGCATTATTGATTTTTGTTTAATTACAGTTTTGATATATAGTTGCTTTTTATGTTGAACAGGATGGTATGTTTAGGTGTGGTATATTCCTTTAATTTCTATTTTATTATTTAGTTACACAGGTAGAAATAATATTTGCTTTCAAAATTTGTATGGAAAGTGTTTCTTCTTTGTAATCATAGAAATTTTTCTCATTTGTGTACTCAAATTTTCTTTTCTTTAGTCTATATTAATAATGTTCTCTTTTTTCCAGTTGAACAGCAAGCAAGCACTGGAGGGGGATCAGCTACATAGTTTACATTATGTTACCAGATTGAATATTATTTTTCAATGTTTATATTATTACATAAAGTATGTGTATAGTTTTACTTTTATTTAATTTTATTTTTTAAATATTAATACCAAGTGTTTAGATCTGTACCTCTGTGATATCAAAGAAATTATACATCAACTTAAGAGATGTTATCAAAACACTGTATTCCTCATTTCCTAATTAACCAATCTTGACCAATAGTTTATGAAAGCAGCTTATTGTGAACATTTTTTGAATAGGAGGAAACCATTTTCATAAAACTAATTGTAAATCATGGTCACACTTCAGAGGAAGGTATTATGATCATTTTTTTTTTCTTTTCTTTTTTTCTTAATTTAAGAGTATGTATTACATTGTATTCGTATTTTAGATTTACATGTTCTTCTGTATGCCTTTTTCATGTCAAAAAAAAAAAGTTACAAGAATCAGCAAATCTATGATTTATATCCTCTTGTATGATCTGAAAGTAGGAAGGTAAAAGGAGAGGAAGTCAGACATAGAGAGAAAAGAGAAAAAAAAAGTTGTATTTTAAGAAGTAAAGAAAATTAACCCAATATGCAATAGCTTTCCATCAAGTATGCAGAGAGAGTGAACCAAATCATTGAAAAAATTATGTCAACGAGATCAAAAATGAAATTAACAACAAAGACTTGAAGAACTTTTGGTTTGTTTGATCACATGTTATATCTGAGGGAATAATCAAATGTTCAGTCAATTAACCCATTCACACAGATTCCTTTGCTCTTACTTTTGTCTTTGTCTTCACACACACACACACATGCACCCACATATGTATATATATATATATATATATATATATATATATATATATATATATATATATATATATATATATATATATATATATATATATATATATATATATATATACATACATGTATATATCTATCTATATAATGTATATATATATATATATATATATATATATATATATATATATATATATATATATATATATATATATATATATACATATATATATATCTCCCTATATATGCACACACACACACACATACACACACACACACACACACACACACACACACACACAAACACACACACACACACACACACACAGACACACACACACACACACACACACACACACACACATACACACACACACACACACACACACATGCACATATATATATAGATAGATAGATAGATATAGATAAATACATATATAGATATATAGATATAAATATATATACATGTGCGTATATATATATATATTATATATATATATAAATATAAATATATATATATATATATATATATATATATATATATATATATATATATATATATATATATATATATATATATATATATATATATTTTACTTATTACTACTCTTCATCCTTATTGTCCTTCACCCCACAGAACTACTCCACTGCACACTACCCCATCTTACTCTCGTCCTCATCCTTCTACTGCCTCTACCTCTGCAAACCTTCTGAGTACTCTATTTGGCCCAACCAAGTGGGATCGATTCTCTGTGATTCCCCCCACAGACCCCTATTCTGAGAATAACCCTCTCTTTCAGCAGTGCCTCTAGAAACAAGTAGGCACGGTTACCTTTCGCAGTCGCTCTGATCGTTCATGCCTTGTCAAGGTTACAAGCTCGTGCATTATCTACCTTAACTGACCTTACTGGCAAATCCATTCCTGCCAAACCTCACCCATCTCTTAATACTTGTACTGGAACTGTTTCTGT
>NC_091580.1:5688712-5691212 GCF_042767895.1 Penaeus vannamei
CAAGCTCAGTTTCCATATTACATAATCATACCACACAGCTACAACAAGAAGTATGTATATATTAGTACCTTATATTAAATAATTAGTTCTTGTTTTTTACTGAAATATGTAGCTTTTCAATAGATCATAATTATACTTCATTATCAAGATATTTAATATAAGTGGATGTTTATTCTTTTGTTATGCTTTCATAATAAACTTTCATGGGTAGCTTGTGTCAGGCAAATTTTACTGAATGATGAATGTGCTCATTTTGTATTTCTATATATGAATATGCCTATTGTATACAAATAAAAACACCCACCTTAGTGTTATGACAAGTTTTTCTTCTGGAGAAATGCAGTCCCTCATTGTTGTGCTTGTTGAAGATATGTCATCCTGTATTTGTTGCGAGAACTTGCGTTAATGTTCTCATAACTTTGGATACAATGTGAAGAACATTTCATGGGTAAGTCTCTCATTGTCTCCTCTTCCGCCGCTGCATACGATGATATAAAACCCATGCACATGCCACCTCTTCTACATCCATTACTAGCTGTGTATGATCAGCGACTGAAGAGGGATAAAAAGAAATGCAAGAGTGGGGGAGAGATGAGTCACTCATTTGTCACGCTTCTAGCAGTTGGGCCACTAAAAACGCTTGTCTGAACAGGTTTTAAAACTAATTTTAGGTAATTAAGCAAATCTATGCGTCGCTGATACTAATACATTTCAATAGACTGTTTTTGATGTTGGTATTTGTTACGACGAACAACACCCCTCCAGGTACCCAAAACCAAGGTTATCATGCAAACCCAAACCTAACCTTACCAACATTCTATTTATTCCCCCTGGGTAAATTTTACACAATAGCGCGGCATAATGAATTGTGACTATTTTGTTACTGATGGATTCCTCTCACTTTTGTCTACCCAAATTTATGAAAAATATTGCATGGTGATATTCTTGGCCCCAATAGCAGGGGATGGCATGGAAAGCACAGGGGAAATTGCAGGGTAAAGTATGAATAATATACACAGAACCATTCACCATACTGTAATGCAAGGGTCTATACCCCTGTAACCCCCCCTCCCCCATGGGGTCTTAATATTATTCATGTTGTGCCCTGCAATTTCCGTGACCAGTAGGGCATGAAAGTTACAAGGGAAATTACAGGGTAAATTATGAATAATATACTGAGAATTGGTCAATATATAGTCAATTGCAGTGGGCTGCTACCCTTCAACCCCTACCCTGGACAATAAAGAATCCACTAAGAATGTACAGCAAGATAGAGTGTCCGACAGACTCAGCATTGGATGCTCCTACATGTTGGTCATACACTCTACCCTGACAAAAATATGTGGAGGATTCCTTGTCTTCCATCGTGGGGTTGTGGGGGCTTTAGCTCCCCAGGAAGGGGTTCACAGGGAGCACAGGCCCCTGCATTAGACACTTTAATACCTGATATTGTGTATATTATTCATATTTTACCCCACAATTTCCCTGGTTCCTTGTATTCCCTCCCCTGCTATTGGGACCAAGATTGTTGTTAATGGTGGGGGGGGGTACACAGCATGATATTGATAAATTTAGATTGTAGAGAGTGAGAGGAATTCATAACTACCTAAATTGTCGTGACTGGTTATGCTAACGGATTCCAAAAAATTACCCTAATCTCATTATTAAAATATATTTTATGGACTAAAACTACTGAGACTGACCTGTATAGTTGTATCAGATATACTCCATCAATACCAGTTTCATTAGTATTAATGACTAATAGAGTTATCCATATTTGCATAAAGTAACACCACAATAGATATAGTTTAATCTGTTTAAATTGGTAATTATTTGATGTAGGATTGGATAAATCAACTTTAGTTTTACACCCCTCACTCTACCAGAGTCCATAAAACCTCCCCCACATTTATTCTGGAATATACAACTTTATTCCTCATTTGACAATCCATTTACTAGAGGGATCAACATGATAATTTTCTCGTGAATATACATGTTAGAGATTTATTATGGCTTTATGTTTACTCTTTGCATGTTACTTTGAAAACCTAACCATATTTTATGTGTCCTTTTGGCCATTACCTAATGATTTATTAGTAGCTTCCTAGAAGAGGATGATTAGTTTAAAATATTTATTAGATCTTGAATTCTGAGAATGATAGCATTATGATTTAGTGCATATATTTCCTATTAATTTTGATTTTCTTACCAGTTGATATGAATACTTTTTTTACAATTGTAATATGTGGTAATCACAGTATCTTTTGGTTTCAGATAGCCAGTTAAATTCTGTATCAGAAACATGGATAAATTTGTTGTTCGCATGCCAAGAAATTCTCCATCTTCAAGTCCAAGAAAAGGTGGAGTGAGAAATTATAAACAGTCCACCATTGAATCACTGAAGGTAAAGTCACGTGTGTTGTAGTCTAGTCATGGTAATTTTAAGCCTTTCTAATGTGTACTAAAATTATACCTATTATCAGTGCATTTAGATACTATT
>NC_091580.1:5706212-5708712 GCF_042767895.1 Penaeus vannamei
TCCTCCTGTTTTATGAAAATCTTATAAGCATCTGTTTATGTAAAGAGCATATCCTGTTATTGCTTTCGAAAATATTAAACCTTCACGAATTATATATTAAAGTTATATGTCTACGATTATTATTTTTTTCTTCGCAAATTACCTTGTAAAATATGATACTGACGCTTCACTTTTAAGAGGTGAGAGTGCGCAGATTTGTCCCCTTTACCTTTAGAGCATAAGGTTCAAAGTGGCAATTTGGGTATTCGAAAAGACATTTTAGAGTGTAAATTTTGGCGTTTGGAAGGGAAGCTCGGGAGGTTGCCGACACCTAAGTTCAGGTAATTTAGTGTATGTTGAGTTTACACTTGACCTCCTCACTACCTCACCCCACCACCCGCCTTCCCCCCTCCCCCCCTATCTCTCTCTCTCTCTCTCTCTCTCTCTCTCTCTCTCTCTCTCTCTTTCTCGCTATCCCTCTATATCTTACCCACCTCTCTCTATCTATATATTTTTATATCAACTTCTCTCTTTCTTTAAATCTATCTTTATTTCTCAGCCTCTTTCTTTCATCTTGTCTTTCACTCACCCTGTATTCTCTCAACTTCCCCCTCCATCTATTGGTCTCTCTAATTCTCTAATTCTAATATATACATGTAAAAGGCATTGAGAAAAATATATAGAATTTCCGTTAACAGAAGAAATAAAAATGTATCTGATAGTTGAAGTAAGTTGAGTTTTTACGTGGATTAGTGAGCAACATAAATAAGCCTATTTCGGTGATAGAAGTTTATCGACTTGTCAGAACTGCAACTTTTCTCGGGCTGACGGAAAGGAGGAGAAAGAAGAAGCAAAAAAAGAAGACGAAGAGGATAAGGAAAGGGAGTTAGAAGGAATGGGAGAAGGCGACTCGAATTAAAAGGGAAGCATGGAAGGCGAGAAGGAGTCGCGGATGGGCGAAGGTGCCCCGGAAGAGTCATTTGCCCGGAAATGGTTAATCAGAGCCAATCAGTCCCTTGATGGCGTAAATATGGAGGGGCTTGGGCTGGACTTTTTCGCCGGATATTCAGGTACATCCACACATCCACGCACATCTATCTATCTATCTATATATGTGTGAGTGTGTGTGTGTGTGTGTGTGTGTGTGTGTGTGTGTGTGTGTGTGTGTGTGTGTGTGTGTGTGTGTGTGTGTGTGTGTGTGTGTGTGTGTGTGTGTGGTAACCCGACTATATCTATATCATATTATATATGATATAGATAC
The DNA here is from genome assembly GCF_042767895.1 of Penaeus vannamei. Taxonomy (NCBI): domain Eukaryota; kingdom Metazoa; phylum Arthropoda; class Malacostraca; order Decapoda; family Penaeidae; genus Penaeus; species Penaeus vannamei. The sequence goes on from NC_091580.1 coordinate 5,707,453, forward strand.
AGCTATATCATATATATATATATATATATATATATATATATATATATATATATATATATATATATATATATATATGTGTGTGTGTGTGTGTGTGTGTGTGTGTGTGTGTGTGTGTGTGTGTGTGTGTGTGTGTGTGTGTGTGTGTGCGTGCGTGCGTGATGAACATCCGGTTCATTATCAAGACTAACTTTTAATTTTGTGGAAAAAGGCAATATTAGTTGATTTATGGGATGTACGCTCCGACATAACTAATTATGAGTTACACATTTTGAATACATCATAAAAGTTAGAGCCTTAAGGATACAGTAAATAAGACGATGTATTCAGAAGCGAACACGTCGCGCCAAATAAGGAGGTGATGGTTTGTTTGCGCTGATTCTTCTGGTGGAGAACTGTTGAAGACTATTTTTTGTTTTTAGTTCAGTATAGTGTAATTTACGTTTTTGTTGTTCCTTCAGACTATTCTTGGGTTTTAGTTCAGTATAGTGTAATTTACGTTTTTGTTGTTCCTTCAGACTATTCTAAGTTTTTAGTTCAGTATAGTGTAATTTACGTTTTTGTTGTTCCTTCAGACTATTCTTGGGTTTTAGTTCAGTATAGTGTAATTTACGTTTTTGTTGTTCCTTCAGACTATTCTTAGTTTTTAGTTCAGTATAGTGTAATTTACGTTTTTGTTGTTCCTTCAGACTATTCTTAGGTTTTAGTTCAGTATAGTGTAATTTACGTTTTTGTTGTTCCTTCAGACTATTCTTAGGTTTTAGTTCAGTATAGTGTAATTTACGTTTTTGTTGTTCCTTCAGACTATTCTTGGGTTTTAGTTCAGTATAGTGTAATTTACGTTTTTGTTGTTCCTTCAGACTATTCTTAGTTTTTAGTTCAGTATAGTGTAATTTACGTTTTTGTTGTTCCTTCAGACTATTCTTAGTTTTTAGTTCAGTATAGTGTAATTCACGTTTTTGTTGTTCCTTCAGTTTGTTTGAAAATATTGAGGGATGAAAATTATTTTTCGGTGCATCTCTCAATAGAAAATTCTGGAGGTAGCAAGGAGACAGTGCTATGAATAAAAGCTGTTTTGAGCAATTTTGCATTCTTTAAAGATCAAGTTAATGTCTTTGGCTTATAGTTATGCTTAAAGGTTGTTCTTCGTGAACATATTTACTTAGAAGGGATTTCCTGAAATGGTTCATTCTTTTAGCATGAATATTTTGCGAATCATTGTTGAGAAGTAATCTTTTCCATTGAGTTAATCTTGTGTTATTT
>NC_091580.1:5716212-5718712 GCF_042767895.1 Penaeus vannamei
GTCTTTCTCTCCCTGTTCCCTGCTCTCTTCTCCTTCCTCTTCCTTTCTCTTCTGCCTATCCTGTCATGAACCCTAACCTCTTCCCGCTTCCCTAATCCTCCATCTCCACTTCCGCCTTTACCACTTCCTCCTCCTCCTCCTCTTCTTCCTCCTCCTCTTCCTTTTCCTCCTCCACCTCCTTCTTCTTCTCCTCCTCCCCCTTCTCTTCTACCTCTACCTCCACCTTCTCTTCCTCCTCCTCCTCCTCTTCCCCCATCCCCCCTATCCACTTCTTCCACTCCTCCTCCTTCTCCTTCACTTCCTTCTCCTCTACCTCTACCGCCACCTCCTTCTCCTCCTCCTCCTCCTCCTCTCCTACTTCTTCCCCTCCTCCTCCTCCTCCTTCTCATCTACCTCTACTGCCACCCCATTTCCACTTCCTCCTCCTCCTCTACCTCTACCGCCACCTCCACCTCCTTCTCCTCCCCCTCCTCTCCCACTTCTTCCTCTCCTCCTCCTCCTTCCCCTCTACCTCTACCGCCTCCCCCATCTCCACTTCCTCCTCCTCCTCTACCTCTGCCGCTACCTCCACTTCCTTCTCCCCCTCCTCCTCCTCCTCCCTTCCCCCTCCCCGCCCTCCTCCTCCTTCCCCTCTTCTTCTACCTCTACCTCTACTGCCACCTCCATTTCCACTTCCTCCTCCTCCTCTACCTCTACCGCCACCTCCACCTCCTTCTCCTCCTCCTCTCCCACTCCGTCCCCCCTCCTCCTTCTCCTCCTTCCCCCCTACTTCTTCCCCTCCTCCTCCTTCGCCTCTGCCTCTGCCTCTACCGCCACCTCCACCTCCTTCTCCTCCTCCTCCTCCACGTACTCCTCCACGTACTCCTCCTCCTCTCCCACTTCTTCCCCTCCTCCTCCTCCTCTCCCACTTCTTCCCCTCCTCCTCCTCCTCCTCTACCGCCACCTTCACCTCCTCCTCCACGAACTCCCCCCCCCCTCACTCTTCTTCCCCTCCTCCTCCTCCTCCTCCTCCTCCTCCTCCTCCTCCACGTACTCCTCCTCCTCCTCCTCCTCCTCCACGTACTCCTCCTCCTCCTCCTCCTCCTCCTCCACGTACTCCTCCTCCTCCTCCTCCTCCTCCCCCCTACTTCTTCCCCCTCCTCAAGCAGCTGTTTCACTTTCGCTTGTTCGTTCTTACTTCCGGTGTTCCTGATCCTTTTTAATTAATTTCTTAGTCGTCATATGTTCGATTTTTTTATATTATCATTATCAGGATCGTCTTAATTATTATTATATTATCATTCTCACTCTCATCAAATTATATCAGTATCTATTCATTATTAGTATTGTCCGTATCATTGTCTCAATCCTGTTGTTCTATTTATTTTCTTAATCACCTGTCATGATCGCAATGACATAGCATCACTATTATTAAATTGTAATTGTTGTCACTACCATTATTATCATTATATTCATCATTCTCATCATCATTTTCCTTTGGGTTCGGGTATCATTGTAATTGTTGTCACTACCATTATTATCATTATATTCATCATTCTCATCATCATTTTCTTTGGGGTTCGGGTATCATTGTAACTGTTGTCACTACCATTATTATCATTATATTCATCATTCTCATCATCATTTTCCTTTGGGTTCGGGTATCATTGTAATTGTTGTCACTACCATTATTATCATTATATTCATCATTCTCATCATCATTTTCTTTTGGGTTCGGGTATAATTGTAATTGTTGTCACTACCATTATTATCATTATATTCATCATTCTCATCATCTTTTTCCTTTGGGTTCGGATATCATTGTAATTGTTGTCACTACCATTATTATCATTATATTCATCATTCTCATCATCATTTTCTTTTGGGTTCGGGTATCATTGTAATTGTTGTCACTACCATTATTATCATTATATTCATCATTCTCATCATCATTTTCCTTTGGGTTCGGGTATCATTGTAATTGTTGTTATTACCATTATTATCATTATATTCATCATTCTCATCATCATTTTCCTTTGGGTTCGGATATCAAGCTCCCTCTAGGGGTAGCCACCACTTCCACTTTCTTCCCTGCATCTTCATAAAACGCCTTGACCTCGTTTTAAATCGCGTGCGTTGTCAATAGAGCTTGGTACAAAAGATCACGGTGATCCATTGTGCTTGAAGTTACAATTTTTATCACTGTTTCTTTCACTGTTCTTATAGGGTCATCTGTTCGCTTCTTTTAGACGTAATTCTTCAGACTCTCCTTTTCGTCTCAGCTGTTCTTTGTAGTTCACTATAAACAGTTCTCTTTACCCTTTTCGTGTTTCGTTTATTTGTTTCGTCTTTGTTCTTTGTACGTAATTCAGTTATTGAATGATATGGATGCCATGTAGCTTCATTCAGCTGTTTGATCTTTAAATTGTTCCATGCTTTGAGAGTAAATTTTCAAAATAAGTGTTGCTCTTGTTTTGATTTCTTTAAAGTGTGTTTTTTGTTTTTAAATTTAATATTCTTG
>NC_091580.1:5761212-5766212 GCF_042767895.1 Penaeus vannamei
AATCCATTTACAGATTAAATCAGTTATAGTCGCATTCATTTTTTCTTTGTGTAATGTGCGGACAGAATGCTTATCATCATTATCAGTATCATCATTTTATTATCATTGTTTAAATCCTTGCTGTCTAATTATATCGTATGTACCGTATTAGTTCATCATCTTGCTTACCTTATCAGTTTGTTATCATTTGTACTTTGTTATCTTATATTGAATATCGCTTCAAATCATTTTATAACTTACCTTAACATCCAAGATAGCTTTATCATCTTATCTTACATACTTTATCATCGCATATTTCATGATCTATCACCTAATCTTATATACTTTATTCTCTTTGTTCATTCCATACTTCATTATCTTCTTACTACATTATCATTTGAAATACGTCATCATTTTAGGCACCTAATTACCGTACTTTACATATTCTGTCTTCTCTAAATACTCTCCATCAAGTTATCATCTTAAGTACGTTATCATCTTGGGTATATAATCATCTTAATCCCAGGCTTAATCCTCTTCACATATGCCTTATGAAGTTACTCAAGTACCTTATCATTCTATCGTTCGTTATCGTACCTTATCACCATCGAATCAACTCGCACCCTTTAGTGTGAAGGATGACCTGAAGTGTTAGTAACAGCAAGAAAACAGGGGCGGCAAGAGAGTCTCTAATCTGCATACGTCTTATCGCGAATCTGCCGCGAATCTTTGAATCTGGGAAGATTAATTGCTGGTAACATTACGGCCAGTGGATTCAGAGGAATTTCAAGTCCGAAGCTTATTACTCGACCTCGACCTGTATGTGTTTCTTTTTCTTCTGCTTTATTTGCTTCTTCTTCTGTGATACATCTCCAACCTTTTATTTTTTTTCGAGTTTATTTTAGTGCATTCATACTATGGCTTTTTCTCACACCCAACTAATTAAGGAGTGAAGAGTAACAGAAGCGGTGTCATTCATTGCAAAGTTGCAGGTCCGTGTTTTAAGTCTTCCTAGCCACTCAAGGGTTTAGGGATGTCTTGAGAGGTATGTGATTCGGAGTCTAACGCTGACAAAAAGATATGAGAAATATAGAATGTGAATTAAAGTGTTTATATAGATATATTTAGTTTAGTAAAAAACAAAAAAAAAAAAAAAAATCTTAATCCTAATGTGAATTGGCTATGTTGTTTTTTTCCTTCTTCCTCTGTTCTAACTGATATCTGCTGTAACATTTTGATAATTTCTCATAACTCATAATCAATGATGCTTTTCTGAGTAAAGATTTTTTCACTGTGGATGAATTCATTATAAATCTTATGCAAATATCGTATGCTGTTTTTTTTTTTTCTTGTATGTACACCGAAAATAAAGCGAATTCTGATCGTTGTGCCCGGCAACAAAGAAATAATTAACCGCAGCTGATTTTTGCATCGACACAGTGTTCTGTTATGAAGCTTTCTCTCTCTCAAATTAAACAATAACAGCTGTGTCTGTCATCAACACACTCCAAGTCAAATTGCACAAAGGATAAATAAATAGTATGAGTGACTGGGAGGGGGAGGAGCCGAGCAGCTGAAGAGAGGGAGATAGACTACTGAATTCTACAATAACTATTGCTTTGGATTCTGTTCACGCCCGTGATTGCGCCCCTTTTACGAATGGGTGTATTGTTCGGGAAGCGATTGATAATACTCATAGTAAAATTGATATCCGGCCAAACATTTCATATGGCAATGAAAGGTTTTCATCCGACTGAATCGCATGTTCAATACATATTTGAATATGAATAAAACATTAGCCTGAGTCGTATAGCTTGTTTCAAATAGTTTTGCTTCATAGTAAAAAAAAAAAAAAAAAAAAAAAAAAATATATATATATATATATATATATATATATATATATATATATATATATATATATATATATACATACATAACTGTCTGTCTAAAAATCTGAAAACAATTTGTCGATTTTGTCTGGCGTTTCATAAACAAAATGCTGTGAAATCAATAGGAATCACCAACACACATCCTTGTATGTAAGTAAATGCATGATTGCTAGTTGGTATTCATCAATGACCTGAAAGCGTTAGAAGTATAATTAACTATTCCTGCCGAGGTCGAGTAATAAGCTTCGGACTTGAAATTCCTCTGAATCCACTGGCCGTAATGTTACCAGCAATTGATCTTCCGCGATTCAAAGATTCGCGGCAGATTCGCGATAAGACGTATGCAGATTAGAGACTCTCTTGCCGCCCCTGTTTTCTTGCTGTTACTAACACTTCAGTTCGTCCTTTACACTAACTTCCAACACAACGTCTTTTTCTTCTTCTATCAATTAATTCCTTTTAGACTTTGTGAATTTCTCCTAATACCTAGCGATAGAGTTAATCCTATACGTTACTGTAGATATAACTAATGCATTTGACCTCTACGTAAAAGGATACCCTTCAGAATTGCAAGGATGTCAACGTAACATCAAAAGGCTTCCAGGTTTGAGAAGTTATTGATAGCTTGTCCATACCAGGTTTACACCTCGCTTTAATTCTATCAACAAGTCTATTAGAAGCATGATTATTCGTTGAAATTGGATTGATAAACAATGATAATGATTATGGTAATGATAACAGTGATAATGATATAATTATATTAATAATAATGATGATAATAACAATAGTAACAATAATATCAATATAATGATAAAATAGTAATACTAATAACAGTGATAATAATGATGATGATATGATATTAATAACACAAGGATGGTGATGATGATAATAACAACGATTATTACTATTACCATAATATTGAAAATAATAATCATGAACAAATGAAAGGCCAAATACACTGATAAACACATCACTATATGCAGTGATTTACCCATGAACATAAATATTTCAAACACAATTTAAACAGATCAGATTGCTGGCAATTCAGTCCAACAAAGGAACTTGGAAGTAAAATGTCGAAAAAAAACAATAGAACATTAAACGTATAAACGACATCAAACGTGTGTTGGATCTGTTGGTGATTACACAGCTTAGTGAGGCAACAGAGTATAGACTTTATGTTATATATTAACATGATACCGGAATAACACTATGAAATGGAATTATTCTGCGAAGTTTAATGCTGCTGTGTTAAACTGTATTGTAGCCTATAATACCAGTTGCTAAGAGAATGAGGCATAGGTGAACAGAGGTTGAGGGAGAGGTGGAAGGGATAGAAAGGGGGGCGGAGGCTGGGAAAGAGAGAAGAAAAGGAGAGAGAAAGGGAGAGGGAGAGGGAAAGAGAGAGAGGGAGAGAGAGAGAGAGAGAGAGAGAGAGAGAGAGAGAGAGAGAGAGAGAGAGAGAGAGAGAGAGAGAGAGAGAGAGAGAGAGAGAAAGAGAGAGAGAGAGAGAGAGAGAGAGAGAGAGAGAGAGAGAGAGAGAAAGAGAGAGAGAGAGAGAGAGAGAGAGAGAGAGAGAGAGAGAGAGAGAGAGAGAGAGAGAGAGAGAGAGAGAGAGAGAGAGAGAGAGAGAGAGAGAGAGAGAGAGAGAGAGAGAGAGAGAGAGAGAGAGAGAGAGAGAGAGAGAGACAGAAACAAACAGACAGAGACCGATAGATAGTGAGTAAAAGAGACAGACAGACAGAGAGAGACAGAAACAAACAGACAGAGACCGACAGATAGTGATTAAATATGACAAACAGACAGATATCGAGGAAAAGAGATAGAGAGAGAAACTATAGTAAACATTAACATTTACAACTAAACAAAGTAAACAGACGTTAAATTTATGAATGCCGTGATTCAGTTTCATTTGGCGCGGTTCATTTCCACATATTTACATGCATAATGACCGTGGAATCTATTATTTCCAGGTATTGCAAAATAAAACTTTGGTCTAATGGAAATAAATCCTTTAGGAAGCTTTTTTGTCGATCTAAAACAAACTGCCTAAAATATAAATAGAATATTAAAGTACTGAGAGAGAGAGAGAGAGAGAGAGAGAGAGAGAGAGAGAGAGAGAGAGAGAGAGAGAGAGAGAGAGAGAGAGAGAGAGAGAGAGAGAGAGAGAGAGAGGCAAACTCACAGTGAAAGAGAGCAAAAGTGAAAGATGGGGGAAGGTAGACAGACGGACAGACAGAGGCATAAAGACAGACAGACAGAAACAGACAGACAGACAGACATAGAGAGATACTGACAGAAACAGAGACACAGACACACATAGAGAGATATTGACAGAAACAGAGACACAAAGACAGACAGACAGACAGACAGAGACATAAAAGACAAACAGACAGAGACATAAAGACAGACAGACAGACAGACAGAGGCATAAAGAGAGACAGACAGACAGACAGCGACATAAAGAGAGACAGACAGAGACATGAAGAGAGACAGACAGAGCCATGGAGAGAGAAGAAAAACACCGCACAATAGACCCGAGTTCCCCCTCGCTGACGACTCCCAGACAAGGCAATCCCAGAGAGCCGCAGCGCCCGGGGCGAACCGTGAGCCAGCATGCCATTAAGCGGGCGGGCGCAGGACTCGGCCGCCCAAAAGCGAGGATGAACAAGCTCTCCGAGAATCCTCTTGGGCGGCGAGAAAAAAATGCACGAGACCCGAAGCGCCAGAGGACTAATGAGTCTTAAAGGTGGAGTCAGGGACTGCCTTGCCTCCGCCTTCGCCTCCCTTGCCTCCGTGGACTCGCCGGGAAGCCAGTCTGCCGGCTTGGATTCGACAGATTTGAGAGACGGTTGAAAAAAAAAAGAAAAAAAAAAGGAAGAAGAAAAAAAAAGAGTTAAAGTAATTCATGATGGGAAGAAGTTTGCAAGAGGGTCTTGCTATGAGAGTTTGTTGATTTTTCTTTTTCTTTATCTTTTTAGATAAAAAATGAGATATTTATTCGGAGGTGATTCGATTGAGGGAAGGAAAAATGTTGATCTTCAAGATTGATGATCTTTTGATGGCTCTCACAGACATTGCAGCTCCTGTGAAAAGAGACCTTAAGATGGGAGAGAGAGAGAGAGAGAGAGA
>NC_091580.1:5773712-5776212 GCF_042767895.1 Penaeus vannamei
CTCAGGCCGGTGTCGTTGGCCCCGCCGGCAGCCGCTCGAATTCGCTGAGTCATGGTCTCGGATAGTGATGACTCGCCATTATCAGTCGGTCACTGATAAGGCGGAATCGGGAGCTCAGCGCCGGTCCGGGATGGGGGCTGAGGTCTGAGGCATTTCTCACGCTTGATGTAGTATATGTCTGTGATGTGGTACAATGCTTTTTACACACACACACACACACACACTAGTACGCACACACTCACACATACACGCACACACACACACACACATACACACACACACACTTGCGCGCACACACTCACACATACAAGCACACACTCACACATACAAGCACACACTCACTGTGTGTGTTCGCATCCATACACGCTATATCAACTAAACGCAAGCTAAATAAACGCAATTCTCATGGTGGTCAGTATCGCCAACGCCATTCTTTAGTTACGTGAATGGTGTGTGTCTTTTGCAGCCGCCTTGGAGCATCGGGTATGACGTATTCCGATCCTGGAGTATAACTGCAGTGTTGGGCATATCAAGGAATTATGAGGTGTATATAACCCTCAATGCTGTACATGCGTGCGCGTCGTGAGGAGATATAGATGTGTATATATATCAATAGAGAGAGAGGGAGAGAGAGGGAGGGAGGGAGGGAGGAGGAGGGAGGGAGGAGAGAGAGAGAGAGAGAGAGAGAGAGAGAGAGAGAGAGAGAGAGAGAGAGAGAGAGAGAGAGAGAGAGAGAGAGGAGGAGAGGAGTGGGAGGAGTGGAGGGTGAGAGAGAGGGAGAGAGAGAGAGAGAGAGAGAGAGAGAGAGAGAGAGAGAGAGAGAGAGAGAGAGAGAGAGAGAGAGAGAGAGAGAGAGAGAAGGAGAGATAAAGAGAGAGAAAGAGAGATAGATATAGAGTGAGACGGGGGGGGGGGGGGAAGCCGGCAGAGAAAGAGAGAGAGAGAGAGAGAGGCAGACAGAGAAAGAGAGTGAGAGAGAGCTGTGTATAGCAAATCAGATTTTGACTACGACATATAGTCAGACAAGCATACAGACATATAAGGAAATAAATAGTGTAACAGACTGAAGATAGTAATAATAAAGTTTAAAAAAGCCTTTAAACTCCATTAGCATCTCACTGAACTCAAACAACTTTTTTTATTCTTGAACAAAAATCCAAATATATATATGGAAATAAATAGCGTAACAGACTGAAGATAGTAATAATAAAGTTATAAAAAAGCCTTTAAACTCTATTAGCATCTCACTGAACTCAAACAACTTTTTTTTTTATTCTTGAACAAAAATCTCTCGTGTTTCTTCGTGAGTAGGCGTGCGTATGGGCGCGGCAGATGCGCTGATGGGGCGTGGGCGTTAGCAAATGAAAACGTATTAGCTGGATGAGGTTCAGAACAGATTGCCACCAATTAATATCTATTTGTGCATTAGCAAATTGTCATGAGCAAGGACTAAATATAGCACGCATTCCTCTCTATTGGTAGGTTGGAGTTTTAATGGTTTAAACTTTTTGGAAATGCTGTGGTTAGTGGAATAATCTGTTTACATTTGACTCACTGCGATTGTTTGGCAATAGTTGCAACTGATATTCTCTTTTCCTGCTATCGGAAAATCATGGTTTTATAAACAGAAAATTTAGTTATAGTAAAAAGTCAGTAGAGTATTTGTAAGAATTTCATTTTAACTCTTCTCTTTATGTATACATACATACATACATACATACATACATACATACATACATATATATATATATATATATATATATATATATATATATATATATATATATATATATATATATATATATATATATTGACGCTTGTATTGAAACTATTACTACTATATTACGACTTTTGTTACTATTACTAATAGTAATAATAATAATTATAATAATGTATGGTGATGTCCGAGTAATAGTTCTAGGTTCTGTCTTCACTTTAGAGGCTATATTAGTGACAGAAAGAGGAGGCGAGCGGAGGTCGTCCACACGGCTCGAAGGAACAGGCGAGAGTGTAAACATGGAGTGGCGTGACGTCACTGTCGTCGCCAAGGGAGCACAGGGATACGTATTTTTTATAATCAAAGTGTTGAATTTATTTTTAGATATTATTATACCTAAGCTTTGTATATGAATTGTGAGCCCGCACAGGGACTTATTAAGTAAGGATGAGGATAAACTAAGTTACCTCATCCTTTTGAGATGTAATTTCACTGTTGTCTCAATAAACGTGTCAAAGTCAAAGGGATACGTGATATAAAGAGTATATATATAATGGTTACAAGAGCAATGTAAAAGTATATACAATAGGGAATAATCTGTACATCACCAATATGTTCACTGGTATATAACACGTATCTACAAATAATAGCAGTAATGATAAAAGTAGTAATAAGAATGATGATTATAGTAATAATGATAATGATAATAACAATAATAATATGGATATGATAATAATAATGGTAATTATAGTAATGGTAATAAAAATAATAATGGTAATGATA
>NC_091580.1:5781212-5791212 GCF_042767895.1 Penaeus vannamei
TGACAGGAAGACAATTTGATGACAGGATGACAGTTTGATGACAGGGTGACAGTTTCTTTTTCTTAGCTTTGTGGCCTCGGATGGTGGCTCGTAGAAGTCCCCATGGTATCATGTGCCTATATATATATATATATATATATATATATATATATATATATATATATATATATATATATATATATATATATATATATATATATATATATATGTATATATATATATGTGTGTGTGTGTGTGTGTGTGTGTGTGTGTGTGTGTGTGTGTGTTAGTGTGTGTGTGCGTGTGTGTGTGTGCGTATGTGTGTGCGTGTGTGTATGTGTGTTAGTGTGTGTGTGCGTGTGTGTGTGTGTGTGTGTGAGTGTGTGTGTGTGTGTGTGTGCATGTATGTGTGTGCATGTCTGTACATATACATATGTATATATGCATTTAAGTATGTATACTAACCAAAAGTAAAAGGTTCTCTCCCACGCGGTAGAACCTCTATCCCCCCCCCACACACACATACACACACAACACACAAACACAAAAGCTAATATTCAAATAACCGCCACGCGTGAACACCTCCACTCTCATTCCACACGCCTTCCTCGGTCTCACTCCACACAACCCGTTCCACTCCGTTTCCCACTCAACAAATTACATTTCACTCCATAACATCCTCGACTGCACTGTGCTTCCCGGTTTCCCTTGTGGGTTGGGGGTTCAGGACAGCCTCGGATCCGCTTGGTGCTTGCAGGAGTGTTGCCTGGCCTGGGTTTGAACGCAGATGGATATTAAAGCGAGGATAGATAAGTTTCTCTTTTTCTCTGTCTGTCTGTTTGTCTGTCGCTACTCTTCTCTCTCTCTCTGTCTCTTTGTCTCTGTCTGTCTCTACCCTTCTCTCTCTCTCTCTCTCTCTGTCTCTACCCTTCTCTCTCTCTCTCTACCCGTCTCTCTCTCTCTCTCTCTCTCTCTCTCTCTCTCTCTCTCTCTCTCTCTCTCTCTCTCTCTCTCTCTCTCTCTCTCTCTCTCTCTCTCTCTCTCTCTCTCTCTCTCTCTCTCTCTCAGTGCTCTCTCTCTCCCCCATATCTCTCTCTCTTTCTCCCTCTCACCCTCTCTCTCCCTCTCTCCCTCCCTCTCTCTCCTCCCTCACTCTCTCTCTCTCCCCTCCCTCCCTCCTCCCTCCCTCCCTCTCTCTCTCCCTCCCTCTCTCTCCCTCTCTCCCTCCCTCTCTCCATCTCTCTCCCACCCTCTCCCTCCCCCTCCCTCCCTCTTCCTCCCTCTCTCCCTCCCTCCCTCCCTCTCTCCCTCCCCCCTCCCCCTTTCACCCCCTCTCTCTCTTTCTCTCTCTCTCTCCCTCCCTCCCTCTCTCCCTCCCTCCCTCCCTCCTTCTCCCTCTCTCCCTCTCTCTCCCTCCCACCCTCCCTCCCTCTCCCTCCCTCCCCTCCCTCCCTCTCCCACCCTCCCTCCCTCCCTCCCTCTCTCTCTCTCTCTCTCTCTCTCTCTCTCTCCTCCCTCTCTCTCCCCCTCTCCCTCCTTACCTCCCCCTCTCCCTCTCTCCCTCTCCCTCCCTCCCCTTCTCCCTTCCCCTCTCCCTTCCCTTCTCCCCCTCCTCCCTCCCTCCCCCTCCCTCTCCCACCGCTCTCCCTCTCCCTCCCTCCCTCCCTCTCTCTCTCTCCCTCCTCTCTCCCTTCCCTCCTTCCTCCCTTCCCTCCCTCCCTCCCTCTCTCTCCCTCTCCCTCCCCCTCTCTCCCTCTCCCTCCCCCTCTCTCCCTCTCCCTCCCTCCTCTCTCTCCTCTCTCCCTCCCTCTCTCCCTCTCTCCCTCCCTCCCTCCCTCCCTCCCCTCCCTCCCTCCCTCTCTCCCTCTCCCTCCCTCCCTCTCCCCCTCTCTCTCCCTCCCTTCCTCCCTCCCTCCCTCCCTCCCTCCCTCCCTCTCTCTCTCTCCCTCCCTCCTTCGCTCCTCTCTCCCTCCCTCTCTCCCTTCCCTCCTTCCCTCCCTTCCCTCCCTCCCTCCCTCTCTCTCCCTCTCCCTCCCCCTCTCTCCCTCTCCCCCCCTCTCTCCCTCTCCCTCCCTCCCTCTCTCCCTCCCTCCCTCTCCCTCCCCCTCCCTCCCTCTCCTAAGCTCCTAAGCTACGCACGACTGTGGTTTCCAAGAACTTCCTTCTCGTACATCACGGGTTTTGTTGAAAATTTCATGCCTTGAGGGACGCGGTAGGAAGGAGCACTCGAGAAGGGACCCCCACCCTCCCTCCCTCCTCTCCCCCAACCCCTCCTTACCCATCAACTCCTTCTCTCCCCCCTCCATCCAGGCCCTCCAACCCCCCTCCCTCCTCCTACCCCCTTACCCATCAACTCCTTCCCTCCCCTCATCTAGGCCCTTCAACCCAGCCCCCCCTCCCCCAACTTCCCTTACCCATTAACCCCTCCTCCTCCATCCAGGCCCTCCAACCCCCCTCCCTCCTCCTATCCCCTTACCCATCAACCCCTCCCCCCATCCAGGCCCTCCAACCCCCCTCCCTCCTCCAACCTTCCCCTTCCCCACCAGCCCTCTCAACATCCTTCCTCCCCCAACCCCTTACCCATCAACCCCCCTCCCCAATCCAGGCCCTCCAACCCAACCCCCTCCCCCAACCCCCTTACCCATCAACCCCTTTCCCCTTCCCCCTCATCCAGGCCCTCCAACATCCCTCCTCCCCTCAACCCCCCTTACCCATCAACCCCTCTCCCCCAATCCAAGCCATCCAACCCAACCCCCTCCCCCAACCCCCAACCCATCAACCCCTCCCCCCCATCCAAGCCATCCAACCAACCCCCACTTCCCCAACCCCCCTTACCCATCAACCCCTCCCCCCAATCCAAGCCATCCAACCCCCCTCCCCCAACCCCCTTACCCATCAACCCCTTCCCCCTCCCATCCAGGCCCTCCCCCCTCCTCCAACCCCCTTACCCATCAACTCCTTCTCCCTCCATCCAGGCCCTCCAACCCCCTCCCCAACCCCCTTACCCATCATCCCCTTCCCCCCATCCAGGCCCTCCAACCTCCCCCTCCCCAACCCTCTTACCCATCAACCCCTCCCCTCCCATCCACAACCCTCCCCCAACCCCCTTACCCATCAACCCCTCCTCCCCCCCAATCCAGGCCCTCCAAACCCCCCTCCCCCAACCCCCTTACCCATCATCCCCTTCCCCCCCATCCAGCCTCCCCACACCTCTCCCCCACCTCCCCCCGGTTGAACCACTTTCCCAAAACTGTTCGCTCGTGAATTATTGAGTTTGGGTGTAGTGCGTGGGTGGTTGTGGGCGTGTGTGGGTATAAGATGGTGTGGGTATAAGATGGTGTGGGTATAAGATGGATGCGGGTAATTAGGTGGTGTGGGTAAAAGATGGTGTGGGTAAAAGATGGTGTGGGTATAAGATGGATGCGGGTAATTAGGTGGGGTTGGGGGGTAATGGGTGGTGGGGTGGTTGTGTGGTTGAGGCGGAAATGAGGGCGGGGTATTGTGGTTGTGAAGTTGTTGAGGTTGTTCGCGGTTGTGGTTATTGTGTCGTCTCTGTCACTGTAACCATCTTCGGTACCATGTCATCATTTTTGTCATCAGCTTGTTCACTATTTTGTCATCTTCGCCCCAATCATTATCATCACTAACTTTGTCAACGTTTTCATTATCACCGCTGCCACCATTTTCATGATCATCGTCAATATTTATGTCATCATTTTCACCATCAAACATCGCCAGCATTTTCGCCACCATTTTCATTTTCATTATCGTCATCGTCACAATCACGACACCATCTTCATCATCATTAATGTCATCACCATCACCGCCATCGTCATCATCATCATAACCATCGTCATCAGCATCATCACCATTGCCATCACTATCATGAGTAGATCTATACCACCATCACCATCATCATCACCATATCCATCACCATAATCACCATTATAAGTATATCTCCACCATCTATCACCATCTTTATCCCCACCATCACAACCACCATCACAACCACCATCCATCCCACACGAACAACATTTTCCAAAACTTCTTTTATTTCTCCCTCCTTTCGTAATTTAAAGTCCGACATTTAAGCATCAACTTTTTACCCGAAAGGATATATTTTTCCCATCTGAGAACTTTCCATCCTCTTTGCATTGAAGTTTGTAAATTGTATTCGGATATATACAAAGACCAAAGTTCGCTCCTTGAAGTTTTCGCGAGTCGGGAATCCCGGGAGAGAGAGAGAAAGGACTTAAGACTGCTCGATTTCGGACTTGCTAGGGGAGGGGGGGGTGAGGGAGGGGGTAGAAAAAAGGAGGGGGTGAGAGGGAGGGAGGGGTGGGTGAAAGGGGGGGTGGGGGTGAGAGGGGAGGGAGGGGGTGGGAGAGAAGTGGGTGAAGGGGGGAGGGGGTGAGAGGCAGGGAGGGGGTAGAAAAAGGGAGGGGGAGGTGGGTGAGGGGGGGTGAAGGGTGGGGGGGGTTGAGAGGGAGGGAGGGATGGGAGAGAAGTGGGTGAAGGGGGGGTGGGGTGGGAGAGAAGTGGGTGAAGGGGGGATGGGGGGGTGAGAGGGAGGGAGGGGGGTGGGAGAGAAGTGGGTGAAGGGGGGGTGGGGTAAGAGAGAGGGAGGGGGGAGGGGGTAGAAAAAAGGAGGTGGGGTCCAGAGGGAGGGAGGGATGGGAGAGAAGTGGGGTGAAGGGGGGTGGGGTGAGAGAGAGGGAGGGGGGAGGGGGTAGAAAAAAGGAGGTGGGGTCCAGAGGGAGGGAGGGGGTGGGAGAGAAGTGGGTGAAGGGGGGGGTGAGAGGGAGGGAGGGGTGGGAGAGAAGTGGGTGAAGGGGGGTGGGGTGAGAGGGAGGAAGGGGGGAGGGGGTAGAAAAAAGGAGGTGGGATCCAGAGGGAGGGAGGGGGTGGGAGAGAAGTGGGTGAAGGGTGGGGGGGGTGAGTGAGAGGTAGGGAGGAGGTGGGAGAGAAGTGGGTGAAGTGGGGGGGTTGAGAGGGAGGGAGGGGGGTGGGAGAGAAGCGAGTGAAGTGGGGGGGGGGTGAGAGGGAAGGAGAGAAGTGGGTGGGGGTGAGAGGGAGGGAGGAAGTGAAGGTGAGAGGGAGGGAGGGGAGATATGTGGGTGAGGAGTGTGAGAGGGAGGGAGGAAGTGAACGAAGGAGGGAGGGAATGAAAGAGGGTGGATGGGAAAGAAAGAGAAAGGGCAGAGAGGAGAAGGAAAGGGGGAAAAGGAGAGAGAGAGAGAAGATGGGAGTGAAAAAGAGTGAGCGAATTTGAGAGAGAGGTAGAGACAGATAGACAGAGAAAAAGAGAGATAGACAGACGGACAAAGAGAGAGGGAGAAGGAGAAAGGAAGGATGAAAGTGAGAGAAAATAAATAATTTACCAATACTATTATTCTCATTATGTTGTCTTTTTCCCCTCGTATCATCTTGGGCAATTTGATATCACCAAGGAATCATCAATTTCCATCATCATTTAAGAGCATTTTTCTCATTTATACAATCTACTTCCTTCATACACGTGACCAGATATATTAATTTCAGTAAAAACTATATACACACGTTGTATATCATAAAACAGAGTACCATCATACCATAATCTACATAATGCACCTCCGCAAAAAAAAAAAAAAGAAAAAAAAATGTCACAATAAAGATCTGTTTTCTTTTAAATTTTCAAATTAGTGTATCCTTTCATAATTGTGCTACAGTCCTTGATTACAAGATAAAGAGTGAACATCAGAGAGATAAAAAAAAATAAAGTGTTCGCATCTTTAAGAGGCAATAAACATTCATTTTCAACATTTTCCTTCATTCAACTTCATTAATTTTCCATAATCTTACGCAGACTAGATTAGCTTCATCTTTACATCAAAGACATTTTTTTTCCAAGCTTAAGTGAAGACTATCACAATTAAGTTCGTAGCAACCTAAGTATAAAAGAACGTTGTCTGTTAGAGAAGATTTCTATCTTTCTTTCTCTCTCTCTCTCTCTCTCTCTCTCTCTCTCTCTCTCTCTCTCTCTCTCTCTCTCTCTCTCTCTCTCTCTCTCTCTCTCTCTCTCTCTCTCTCTCTTTCTCTCTCTTTCTAAGGAGGAAAATAGAAAAATATAGAAATAAATTTGTGAAAAATAACTAAAATACAAAAAAGACAAACAAAGAAAGAGTAAAAAAAAAAAAAAAATCACGGTGGTGTGTTGCTTCTTCATTCTCTTACGGCAGCTTATATACGCACACACACATACATGCATACGCGTGCATGTGTGGAATTCATGACGAATAGATTGCAACAGGAACAACGAAGGGAAAGACAAGAAAACACACGAATATCCCGAAGGCCTTTTCGCTAATGCTTCGTCAGGGCATACATGACAAGAGGTTCATAAATATTCCTCTATGTACCTCTTGTCATGTATGCCCTGACGAAGCATTAGCGAAAAGACCTTCGGCATATTCGTGTGTTTTCTTGTCCTTCCCTTCGTTGTTCCTGTTGCATACGCGTGCATATTTATATACACGAACACTTATGCACATGTAAATATATAGAAATGCAGTAAGTGGATACATATATATACATGCAAACACTCATACACAGATCGTCTAATTTCCTTGAGAGCAAAGTTTTGCAATATTCGAATTAAAACTGAAATAAATCAATTTTAACACAAACAAATCGATTGATCCACTCTGTGATATGACCTCATTATGATTATCTGGTGAATCACTTCATTCGATAACTTTCCTTTTTATCTAAATATCTTTTTTTATATTTCATTTATATATATATATATATATATATATATATATATATATATATATATATATATATATATATATATATGTATATATATATATCTATGTATATATATATATATATATATATATATATATATATATATATATATATATTTTTTTTTTTTTAATCCTCTTACAGTTCATGTTAAGCAAGGGGGGAGTTGCGTTTCCCTTCTTCCCAACCCCTCATCATCCCTTCTTTTCTCTCTCCCCTTTTCCACTTCTCCCCCTCTCCTCATCCCTTCTCTTCTATCTCCCCACTTCCACTTATTCCTCTCTCCTCACCGCCTCTCTTCAATACCCCCCCTCCCCCTCTCCCTTTCTTCCTCTCTCATTAGTATTTCTGGTCACGTGTATGAAGGAAGTACATTGCAGAAGTGATAAAAAATGCTCTTAAATGATGAAGGAGATTAATCATTTCTTGATGATCTTAGCTGCCAGAATCCTGCTTCCTGTAATCAAATTATGCCGGTGAGAATCTTTAGATTAATATTTTCTCTTGGATTTTCACTTTGATAGAAAAGGCTAACAGATATTTACTGCCTCAATATGTTAAAGGTAAATCATGCATACATACATACATACATACACACACACACACACACACACACACACACACACACACACACACACACACACACACACACACACACACACACACATATATATATATATATATATATATATATATATATATATATATATATATATATATATATATATATATATATATAGTGTCAAAATCCCTATATTGAAATGAATAGCCAATTTCCATAATCTTGAAAACAAAATAGAATAATAAAAAAGTCAGTAACAGTTTCTTCATAACATCACTCGATAAATTCGTTAAATTCGTTAAATTCGTTACAGGCTCCTAGAAAAAACGCCAACTGAGAAGAGCAGTTTACTAATACAACGAAGATGATTGCAAGAGAAACGCAAATATCAGCTGACGTGAAGCGGATTGTGGTCAACAGATGGGTTCAGTGAATCGTCAGTATTGAGGATGTGAATGTCAAGAAAAAACTTTTTATTTATTCATTTATTTATTATTATTTTTTTTTTCTTTTTGCATTTTACAATTCGCTGTTCAAACGGATGGCAGTTTGTGTGTGAATTTGAAAGTATGTGGGTGGGTGTTAGTTCGTATGTGTGTGTGAGTTTGCGTGTAATTTTGTCTGTGTGTGTGTGTGTGAGTTTGCGTGTGATTTTGTTTGTGTGTGTGTGTGTGTGAGAGAGAGAGAGTTTGTGTGTGTGTGAGAGAGAGAGAGTTTGTGTGTGTGTGAGAGAGAGAGAGTTTGCGTGTATGCGTGTGTGTGTGTTATTCTCTCTCTCTCCCTCCCTCCCCCACCCCCCCTCTCTCTCTCGCTCTCCCTATCTACCCATTTACCTATCTACTAACCTGCTTACCAGTAAACACACTTAATAAGCAACATAGAGTACCTAAACACTTCTATTGAAGACACGACCATGACCCTTCTGTCTGATATCCATTGAGGTCATTATCGCGAGGCCAAGCAAAGTGGAGCTTAGCAGGGGGGAAGATAGATCTCTTCTTCTCCTTCCTTTCTCCTCTTCACTTCTTCCCCTTCTCCTTATCTCTTCCTTCTTCCACTTACACTCACCTCCCTCTTCTCACCTTTCTCCTTGTCTCGTTTCCTTTTAATCTTTTACTCTCCTCTTGTATTTATTTGCTTTATTCCTTCTCCTTCACCTCACTAACCTTCTGCTTTATCCTGGATTCCAAACCCTTTTTCATTCTTATTCTCACTTATTCCCATTTTGCTCACCCCCTTATTTCATTCTCCCCTTCATCTCCTTCTCCTCCTTCTTTCCTTTTTCCCCATCCCTCTCTCTTCTATTCCCCTCTTTCTTTCTACTCCTTCGCCCACTCCTTTTCCCTATTCCCCTCTTTTCTATCTTTATTTCCCCTCATTCCCATTCCTTCTTCCCTCCTCATCCCTTCTCTTCTATCTCCCCACTCCCCCTCCTTCTCATTCCCTTCTCCTTCCTTCCCCTCTCCTCATCCCTTCTCTTCTATCTCCCCATTTCCCCCTCTCCCTCTCTCCTCATCCCCACTTCCCTTTCTTCCAACTCCCTCCTCTCTCCTTTCCCTCTCCTTATCCCTTCTGTCCCCTATTCCCCCTTCTTTCCCATTCCCTCCTCCCTCTTTCCCCTCTCCTCACCCCTTTTCCTCTATCTCCTCACTTCCCCCTCTTCCTCTATCCCTATCCCCACTTCCCTTTCTTCCAATTCCCTCCTCCCTCCTTCCCCTCGCCTCATCCCTTCTATCTCCTATTCCCCTTCTTTCCTTCTCCTCATCCCTCCTTCCCCCTCTCCTCTATCTCCTCACTTCCCCTCCCCCTCTCTCCTCCTTCATTCACATTCCCTCTCCTCATCCCTCCTCACCCCTTCTCCTCTATCTCCCCACTTCCCTCTCTCCCTCTCTCCTCCTTCCCCCTAACCCTGTCTCCCCTCTTTGCCCTCTCCCTCATCCCCACCATCCCCTCCCTCCTCCCGCCCCATCTTCTATCGAACTCGCCATCCAGATGCAATTAATGGAGATGGTGATGGTGTCCGAGGCTAAGCGGGTGATAACGCAGCAGATGATGATAATGATGATGGTGAGGACTAGAGGGCGACGGTGATGAACTGGTGTGATGATCTGCAGATTTTATAATGATAATAATGTTAATGATTATGATGATGATGGTAATAATAATGATAATATTTATTATAACAGTAATAATGATAATAATAAAAACAACAAACACAATGATAACAGTAATGATAATAATAATGACAATGATAATAGTACTGATAATAATGATAATGACAATGATAACAATAATGATAATAATAATAATGACAATGATAACAGTAATGATAATAATAATAATCACGATGATAACAGTAATGATAATAATAATAATAATGATTATGATGATAATGGTAATAATGATGATAATTATCATAACAGTAATAATGATAATAACAAAAACAACAAAAACAATAGTAATGATAATTTTAGTTATGATTATGATAGTAGTAGTAGTAGTAGTGATGATAATAATAACAATAACAACAATGATATTGATGACATTAATAACTATGGTAACGATTATAATAATGATGATTATGATAATGATAATAATTACAATGTCAATGATAAGGCCGAAGGTGATCGTAGCCCCAAGGAGTAAATTTGCTTTGATTTTTGTCATCGTTTT
>NC_091580.1:5793712-5796212 GCF_042767895.1 Penaeus vannamei
TTCTTTCGACACTTTAAGGCATTACGTGTTTTTGTTTGTTTGTTTCTTTATTTCTTTCAACACTTGAAGGCATTACGTGTTTTTGTTTGTTTGTTTCTTTCTTTCTTTCGACACTTGAAGGCATTACGTGTTTTTGTTTGTTTGTTTTTTTATTTCTTTCAACACTTTAAGGCGTTACGTGTTCTTGTTTGTTTGTTTCTTTTTTCTTTCAAACTTTGAGGCATTACGTGTTTTTGTTTGTTTCTTTATTTCTTTCAACACTTTAAGGCATTACGTGTTTTTGTTTGTTTGTTTCTTTATTTCTTTCAACACTTTAAGGCATTACGTGTTTTTGTTTGTTTGTTTCTTTATTTCTTTCAACACTTTAAGGCATTACGTGTTTTTGTTTGTTTGTTTCTTTATTTCTTTCAACACTTTAAGGCATTACGTGTTTTTGTTTGTTTGTTTCTTTATTTCTTTCAACACTTTAAGGCGTTACGTGTTTTTGTTTGTTTGTTTCTTTATTTCTTTCAACACTTTAAGGCGTTACGTGTTTTTGTTTGTTTGTTTCTTTATTTCTTTCAACACTTTAAGGCATTACGTGTTTTTGTTTGTTTGTTTCTTTGTTTCTTTCAACACTTTAAGGCATTACGTGTTCTTGTTTGTTTGTTTCTTTATTTCTTTCAACACTTTAAGGCATTACGTGTTTTTGTTTGTTTGTTTCTTTATTTCTTTCAACACTTTAAGGCATTACGGTTTTTGTTTGTTTGTTTCTTTATTTCTTTCAACACTTTAAGGCATTACGGTTTTTGTTTGTTTGTTTGTTTTATTTCTTTCAACACTTTAAGGCGTTACGTGTTTTTGTTTGTTTGTTTCTTTATTTCTTTCAACACTTTAAGGCATTACGTGTTTTTGTTTGTTTGTTTCTTTATTTCTTTCAACACTTTAAGGCATTACGTGTTTTTGTTTGTTTGTTTCTTTATTTCTTTCAACACTTTAAGGCATTACGTGTTTTTGTTTGTTTGTTTCTTTATTTCTTTTAACACTTTAAGGCATTACGTGTTTTTGTTTGTTTGTTTTTAAATTTGAATTGTAATCGTTATCATCGTTATTAATGTCTTCAATATCATTGTTGTTATTGTTATTATTATCACTACTACTACTACTGCTACTACTATCATAATCATAACTAATATTATCATTACTATTGTTTTTGTTGTTATTTTTATTATTATCATTATTACTGTTATAATAACTATTATCATTATTGTTACCATTATCATCATTAACATTGTTATTATTATCATTACTGTTATCATTATTATTATTATTATTATTATCATCACCATTATCATCATCATCATCATTACTATTGTTATTATTACTATGATTACTATTATCATTATTATTATCATCATCATCATCATGTTATTATTACTATTATCGTTATCAGTATTATTACTACTACTGCTATTATTATTGACATTATCATCATTATCGTCATCATTATCACCGTCATTATCGTCATTATCATTGTCATATAATCATAATTCTCATTATTGCAATACTCATCATCCCTATCATCATTATTTTCATTATCATTACTTTGCACAAGCTCTTTGGAAATAAATTGTTTATATAAACTTACTCAACCTGAAATCAGAACCGAATCACTTAAATTTTACTAAAATTGAATGAATGTCACGTGACCTGCGGAATCATAATCATTAACTGTCACCTAATACTAATTTTTTTCCTGTTTATATAATGGAGATACCTTTCGTATATTTTGAATGTGTAGTAATTATGAACATCCAGGGAATAAACTGTTCTGAGAATATTATAGATTTATTACAGGGAGTATCAAGAATTCCCCAACATATTTTTCGTTAGAGATTGAAATTGGTGCTGTGCATATCAACTGCAAACATTTAAACTGTGCAATCGACAGAAACTTTTAGCTTTTTTTTTTTTTTTTTTTTTTTTACGTGTGAGCTTGTATATAGCTGTTATTTGCTTGGATTTTTTTTTTTTTTTGTGAATACTGCATAAATCTGAATGTGAGTCTCTCTCTCTCTCTCTCTCTCTCACACACACACACACACACACACACACACACACACACACACACACACACACACACACACACACACACACACTCTCTCTCTCTCTCTCTCTCTCTCTCTGTGTGTGCGCGTGGACGTGCGTGTATTGTTTGTAAATGTATTTGCGTGAGCGTGTCTGTACATCTGCATATCTATTTATCAAGCTACATAACCTACCTATGTATATATACGAAACATATATCTCTCAACCCTGTCCCTCTGACCGTACATACATAGCAACTAATCCTCCCCTTCACCTGCAGGACGTAGAGCCGAGTAACGCCCTTGCGCGAGAGAGACCGAGGCCCTGTTCTAGGTGCTCTCTCCCCAACGCACACGAGAACAGATATCAGTCGATCTAATCTGCGAGTGCACTGATTAATTGCATCTGAGTTAGCACCCGGAAGCTGGGTATG
>NC_091580.1:5818712-5821582 GCF_042767895.1 Penaeus vannamei
TAGGAGATAAGCCAATCGTTCCCCATCCTTCAATCTTTACAATTTTCCTCTCTTACACTTACTTCCCTTTAATAAATAATTTCCCTCTCAATCTATTCATAGATACCACCGGAACTGTCACCTACGACTAATTTCGTTGCTGTATCCACCGGCCATTAAAATAACTGAATACATAACAAGTAAATGCTTCCAAGCAACAAAGCTTTATGGCGTGTTATTCTCAACATATTTTCTCAATCATTTTTTTTCTCTCTCTCTCTGTACAGGAGAAAGACTAGGACTCGTCTCAATTATCATAAATCAATACAAAGGAATTTATTTACATTCATACACTTATAAAGTTTTACAGTCTATAATATTAGCGTAAAACACAACTTTAAATACCAGCATTTAGCATACCTCTGTACGAGATGGAGGCAAGGACTCGTCAGACGAGAAATAGTTTAAATAATGAACTTATTGCTTTCCTCCAATGGAATTGTTAACATTTAAAAAGAAATAATTTATAAATGATTATTATAATTTACTCTATTTGTTAAAACACTAAATTTTGCTACATTGTTATGCCATTAGAAATATAAAAGTATATAAACAAATGTTTCAATGACGTATATACATCTTTGAAATTAGAACTAATACACTTTTTTAAATGTCGAATGAATAATGGTCTTCACACACACACACACACACACACACACACACACACACACACACACACACACACACACACACACACACACACACACATATATATATATATATATATATATATATATATATATATATATATATATATATATATATATATATATATATACATGTATCTTTCTTTTTCTCTCCCTCTCCCTCTTCCTATCTCCCTTTCTCTCATATATGCATACATATCTGTTTGCGTTTGTGTTTGATGCTAGTGTATGTCGGTATGTTCATATGTATTTATGTGTATCAAGCATTACGTATATCAAACACAACCTTTGTAATATAGTAACGTAAATAAACGAACCGTTGTATGTCGATTTATAAATGCATAAAAAAAATCCTAGAATTGTAAAATGATAGAAAAAAAATCCAAATCATTGTAAGAGTATTTCTGATGCTTTGTGACGTCATATCTATATATTATTCAGATTAATAATGATGAATGTTTTCTCACAACTGTATAGTTGATACAAGGATGTGTGTGTGTGTGTGTGTGAACGTGTATATACGATTGATCTGTGTAGAATGAACAGTCTAATAACAAAATAATTTTAATAGCAAAACGTTTCAATAAGTAGTGTTATGATTTCTAATTACAGTTGTAATAAAGATTAATAAGTGAATGATTAGATAAAAATAATAGTAAGAACAAAGAACCACGATGATAAAACGTTTATGAAATTATAGAAAATAATGACTAACAAAATTATCATGAGAGATTATCCCAAAGAAGGAAAAAAATAAATAAAAAAAACTCCAATATATATTATAAAGAAGCTGAAAAAATCCATGAAATATCATTTGAGAAATGAAAAAAAAACAATGTGTTATTTTAAAAAACGAAAAAATCTAATGAATGTAAAAAAAGGAAAAAAAAATCAAATAAATATAAAAGAGACAAAACCTGAAAAAAACATAGATATCCAAAAACAGGAAATGAATCTGAAAAAATATCATAAGATATTACATCTTTTTATATATAGTACATTACATTAGATATTCCATTCATATCAATCTTTATCAAACATGAAAAAATATACGAAACCAATCTTTCTCCTTCAGTTTACAAGTAACACAACATTATTTCCTAGACCCTGTTTCCCTCTCCTCTTCCTCCCTCCCTTCTCCACGTACGCCACGATAACACAAGCTTCTCTAAAGTTCGATGCTGACACTGACTCCATATCAGCGCTGACGGTTTATATCGAGCAAGAGAACCCGATGTGGGAGGTGAAGGTCAGCTAAATGATTTGCATGCTTGGAAGAACGTGTCTGTGTTGCAGTACGAGTCTCTCTTTCTTTCTTTCTTCCTCTCTTTTTCTCTCTTTTTCTTTCTTTCTCTCTTTTTCTCTTTCTTTCTTTCTTTTTCTCCCTTTCTCTCTCTCTTTCTCCCTCTCTCTCTTCTCACTTCTCTCTCTCTCTCTCTCTCTCTCTCTCTCTCTCTCTCTCTCTCTCTCTCTCTCTCTCTCTCTCTCTCTCTCTCTCTCTCTCTCTCTCTCTCTCTCTGTCTGTCTCTCCCTCTTCCCTTCCCTTTCTCTCTCCTCCCTTCTCCCTCCCCCCCCCCTCTCTCTCTCTCTCCCCTTCCCTTTCTTCTTCTTTTTTTTTTTTTTTTCTTATCTATCTATCTATCTATCTATCTCTCTCTCTCTCTCTCTCTCTCTCTCTCTCTCCCTTCCTCTCTCTCTCTCTCTCTCCATCCCTCCTCTCTCTCTCTCTCTCTCTCTCTCTCTCTCTCTCCCTCCTTCCCTCCCTATCTCTCTCTCTTTCTTTTTTTAAATTTTTCCTTTCTCGTCACTCTCATCTAGAACTTTCGTTATATATAATAATGAGGACAATGATATTCATTATGATAACGATAACAATAATGATATTGGTGATATTAATAATAATGATAATGATAATAATGATAGTAGAAATAATGATAATAACGATAATAAAGAGAAAAGTAATACTGCTGCTGATGACAATAATAATGAAAATGACGGTAATGATAATGATGATAATGATAATGATACTATTACTATTACTATTACTACTACTAATAGTAATAATGATAATAATAATGACAAAGGTAATAATAATGATAATGACAAAGGTAATAATAATAATAATGACAAAGGTAATAATAATAATAATAGCAATGATAATAATCATGATAATGGTAATGATAA
>NC_091580.1:5834582-5837082 GCF_042767895.1 Penaeus vannamei
CTCACTTCTTCCTTCCCCCCGCTCATCGTATCTGCTCTCCTCACTTCTCTCGCCCCCTCATCAATTTTCCTCTTGTCCTCTCATCGCTCCCCTCACTGCTCCTCACTTCTCACTTCCTTTTCCTTTTTTTCTTCACTTTCTCCATTCCTTCCCTCACTTCTTTTTCCTTCCTCCCCTCTCTTTTTCCTTCTCATCCTTCCCCTCACTTTCTCTTCTTTTTTCCTCTCACTTTCTCTTCTTTTTTCCTCTCACTTCCTCTTTCCTTTCCTCACTTCCTCTCTCTTGCTCCTCATTTCCCCCCTCACTTCGTCTTCCTCTTCCTCACTTCATCACTCTTCCTCCTTATTCTTCCCCTCACTTCCTCTTCCTTTCTCCCCTCACTCCCTCTTCCTTTCCCTCACTTCCTCTCTCCTCCTCATTTTTCCCTCACTTCTTCCTTTCTCGCCTCACTTGCTCTTTCTTTTCCTCACTTTCTCATTCTTACCCTCATTTCCATTTCCTTCCTTCACTCACTTCTTCCTTTCTCTCCTCACTTCCTCTTCTTTTTCCTCACTTCCACATTCTTCCCCTCACTTCCTCTTCCTCTTTTCCTCACTTCTTCCTTTCTCCCCTCACTTCCTCTTCTTTTTCCTCACTTCCACATTTTCCCCGCACTTCCTCTTCCTCTTTTCCTCACTTCTTCCTTTCTCCCCTCACTTCCTCTTCTTTTTCCTCACTTCCTCATTCTTCCCCTCATTTCTCTTCCTTCCTACCCTCACTTCCTCATTCTTCCCCTCATTTCTCTTCCTTCCTACCCTCACTCCCTCTTCTTTTTCCTCACTTCCTCTCCCCGCTCGCCTCGCTTCCTCTTCCTTTCTCCCCTCACACTTCTTCCTTTCTCCTCTCACTTCCTCTTCTTTTTTCTCACTTCCTCTTTCTCTTTTCCTCACTTCCTCTCCCCGCTCGCCTCGCTTCCGCAACTCGTCCTCGCTCGGCGCCTGATGCAAGGGACCATTTCGTGCAGCTGCAGAACCGCTTGGGCGCCGGCAACCATGAGGGTAATTGCAAGCACACGGGTGGGGGGGGGGGGGTTCTGATATCATTGTTCATTTGTTTATTGGATTAGATAATCCGATTCAATCTCTTTATCGGTCTACTTTAATCGCTTATCTGTTGGGGTTGTTTGAACACACGGCTGGGGGGGGGGGTGTCTGATATCATTGTTCATTTGTTTATTTGATTAGATAATCCGAAGATAATCCGATTCAATCTCTTTATTGGTCTACTTTAATCGCTTATCTGCTGGGGTTGTTTGTTCCAATCGCCTGTTAGGTGTGAGTGTCATTGTTCATTTGTTTATTTGATTAGATAATCCGATTCAATCCCTTATCTCTTTTATTGGTCTACTTTAATCGCTTATCTGCTGTGGTTGTTTGTTCCAATCGCCTGTTAGGTGTGAGTGTCATTGTTCATTTGTTTATTTGATTAGATAATCCGAAGATAATCCGATTCAATCTCTTTATTGGTCTACTTTAATCGCTTATCTGCTGGGGTTGTTTGTTCCAATCGCCTGTTAGGTGTGAGTGTCTACTTCAATCGTCTATATGTTGTTATTGTTTATTCCGATCGTGTATGCGTCGCCTATACTTCCGTCGTCTATTGATTCTGTCTACTCCGATCCTCTTGTAGTGTGATTGGCGCGGTCAGTCGTCTGTCTGTTCTGATTGATTATTCCAATCGTTTATGATATGTGACTGTCTCTGATTGTCTGTTCTAATTATCTTGTAGTTTAGTTGACCTACAATCGTTTTGTCGTTTGTAGTTCTGTTCCAATCCTCTACATGATGTGGCATTTATCTGTCTATCTCTTTCTATCTCTTTCGTCTGTTTGTTATGATCTGTTGCTGATGATGAGGACGAAATTGTTGAATATATAAAATGTAAAAAAAAGTGTTGAATGATAGACAATTCCACAAAGGAGATGTCATTGATACGTTTCGATGCAGAATTTACATCAGAATTACATCATCATAATGAAGATGTTACATTAAATCGCGACATTTATGTGGAATTATTCATTGTCTTTCGTATTTCTTTATGTATTTGATATTAGGACAACATTCTTCACGTCCGATGAAGGAAAATTGAGACCGATTAGAGAGGCGAAGACCACAGCGGAATAATTCTCTGAACAGTATATATGAGAACTGAAATTGTGAAAGTATAAAGGGTCAAGGTTCGTCTCGTAAAGGTGAACGAAAAAAAAGAAAAAAGAAAGGAATAAGAGAGAAAAAAAAAACTTTGAATATCAGTGGTTTTATTCTATTCGTTTATTCATGTTAGGTTGTTGATTTTTTTTTTCTTTATGATTGTTTTAAATACAACGGTGTTTCTTGGGCTTTCAAGTATACCTTCGCTTCTAAATAAGAAATTTAAAAATAATAAAAAACGTATATGCAATATTAGTTAAAATCACAGAAAAAGAAAGAAAGAACAGGAGGAAGAACGAACACAAAATACA
>NC_091580.1:5842082-5847082 GCF_042767895.1 Penaeus vannamei
AATCAATGTGTGTGCGTTTGTGAATGTGTATGTGTGTGTGTGTTTGTGTGTGTATGTGTGGGTGTGTGTGTGTGTGAATGTGTGTGTGTGTTTGTGAATGTGTATGTGTGTGTTTGTGAATGTGTTTGTGTGTGGGTGTGGGTGTTTGTGAATGTGTGTGTGGATGAGTGTGAATGTGTGTGTGTGTTTGTGAATGTGTGTATGTGTGTGTGTTTGAGAATGTATGTGTGTATGTGTGTGGGTGTGTGTGACTTTGTGTGTGGGTGTGTTTGTGTGTGTGTGTGGTGTGAATGTGTATGTGTGTGTTTTGCAGCGAATGTGGTGTGTGTGTGTTTGTGAATGTGTTTGTGTGTGGGTGTTTGTGAATGTGTGTGTGCGTGTTTGTGAGTGTGTGTGTGTGTTTGTGAATGTGTGTGTGTGTGTATGTTTGAGAATGTATGTGTGTATGTGTTTATGTGTGTGTGGGTGGGTGTGAATTTGTGTGTGGGTGTTTGTGAATGTGTGTGTGTGTGTTTGTGAATGTGTGTGTGTTAGTTTGTTTGTGAATGTGTGTGTGTTTGTGAATGTATGTGTGTGTGTGTGTGAATTTCGCTCACTGTTCCACTCTCCCTCTCTAATTCTTTTCTTCGTCCTCTCCTCTTTCCTTCTTCCTTTTGTTCCTTCTCATCCCCCTTCTTTTTCTTCTCCCAATATTGTTTCCCTCCTTTTGTGTTTTTTCTTCTCCTTCCTATTCCCTTTTTTTTCTCTTTTTTGTCCCCTCCCCGTTATTCCTCCCTCCTTTGTTTCCTGTTTTGCTATCCTCTCCTCCTCTTCCCATCCTTTCTTCCTCCTTCTTTCCCTCTTCCTTTGTATCTCTCGTTTTTCGCTATCACCTTGCTTTCTGTTCTTTCATTTTTCTCCCTTCCTTTTCTTCTCCCTAATTGGTCTTCTTCCTTTTTCGATATTTTCCTTCTTCGTTTTTTTTAATCTTCTGATTCTCCTCTTCCTTGTCCTTCTTTTGATCCTCCTCTTATTCTTCCTCTTTCTTTTGTCTCCCTCATTTCTCGTTATTTTCTTACTCTCTCGCTATTTCCTTCCTTTATTCGTTACTTTCCTCTTTCTTCGTTCCCTAATCTTCCTCTTCTTCCCCCTTCCTTTGTTTTATTTCCTCTTCTTCCATCCTCTATACGGTCCTCCTTTTTCGTTCTGTTCCCTCCTCCCCCCCCCCCTCTGTCAGCTTCTCTCCCTCCCCCCCCCCTCCTCTCTCTCTCGCCCCTATTTCCCTCTTATTCTTTATCCTCCTCTTCTCCCCCCCCCCTCCTCTCTCGTTATTTCCCTCCTCTTATTCCTTATCCTCCTCTTCTTCCCCTCCTTCCCCTCCCCCTTCACTTTTGTTTTACCCTCCTCTACTTCCTTTCCTCTTCCCTTTCCTTCCTCGCTCTTTTTTCCCTCTTCCTCCCCCCACGTCCGCCCGTAACCCTTTTCACCTCCCCTTCCCTTCCCCTTCCCCCTCTCTTCCAACCTCTACCTCCCTTCAAGCCTCTCTCTCCCCCTCCTCCTCCCCTCCCCCTTCCCTCCCTTCCTCCTTCCAGCCCCTCCCCTTCCCTCTCCCTTCCCCTTCCCCTTCCTACCCTTCCACCCTCTACTTCTCCCTCCCCTCCCCTCCCCTTCCTCCCTTCCTCTGCTTCCCTCCCTTCCCACCTTCCCCCTCCCCTCCCCTCTCCCCCTCACCTCCCCTCCCTCTTCCCACCCTTCCACCCTCCCCCCTCCCCCTCCCCTCCCCCTCCTCTTCCCCTCTCCTCCCCTCTTCCCACCCCTTCCCCCTCCCCCCTCACCTTCCCTTCCCTCCCCTCTCCCCTTCCCTTCCATCTCTCTCCCCATTCTCCCCACCCTTCCACCTTCCTTCCCCCTCCTCCCTTCCCTTCCCTTCCCCCTTTCCCTCCCCTCTCCTCCACCCCTCACCTCCCTCTTCCCATCCTTTCTCCCTCCCCCCTTCACCTCCTCTTCTCCTCCCCTTCACCTCCCCTTCTCCTCCCCACCCCCTCCACCCTCCCTCCCCTCTCCCCTTCCTCCCTTCCACCCCCTCCACCTGCCCCTCACCTCCCCTTCTCCTCCCCCTCACCTCCCCTCTCTCCTCCCCACCCCCTCCACCCTCCCTCCCTCCTCTCCCCTTCCTCCTTCCCCCCCTCCCCTGCCCCTCACCTCCCCTCCCCCTTCCCTTCCCCCTCCTCCACCTTCCCTTCCACCTTCCTTCCCCCTCCTCCCCCCCTGCACTTCCTGGAACCAACCGAGTGAAGGAAGAGAGAAGGTCGACCCTTTGTTCAGCCTTGTCTTGAGGGCTTCCTGGGTCTTGTTCCTGTCTTGGGCCGAGGGCTTCTGTCTTCTCCGTCTATCTTGTTATCTTACCTTTTTGCTTTTATAGGGGGGGGGGTCCGTTTTTTCTCTCTTTTTTGTGTTTCTGTTTTTTGTTTTCTTTTCGTTTTTATGGGGTGGTCTTTTCTGCGGTTTTTTTGTGTTTCTTTTTTTTTTTTTGTTTTGTTTTTTCTTGTTTTTTTTCGTTTTTTCGTTGTTGGGTATTTTTTTGTTTGTGTTGTTTTTGCTTTTGTTTCGTTTGTTTCGTTTTCTTCAATCGTCTCGTTTGTATTTTCGTTTTTTCTTTTTATTTGTGTTTGTGTTGTTTTGTTTGTTTATTTATTTGTTTGTTTGTTTTTTGTTCGTCTGTTTGGATTCCTGTCTTGGGAGAGGCTTATGTTATCTCCGTCTATCTTGTTATCTTCCCTTTTCGCTTTTATGGGGGGGGGGCGTTTTTTTTCCCTCTTTTTTTTTGTTTCTGTTTTTTTTCGTTTTTTTTTCGTTTTTTCGTTGTTTGGTATTTTTTGTTTGTGTTGTTTTGCTTTTGTTTGTTTGTTTGTTTTTTAATCGTCTGTTTTTTCGTTTTTTTCATTTGTGTTTGTGTTGTTTTGTTTGTTTATTTGTTTGTTTGTTTGTTTTTTGTTCGTCTGTTTGTATTCCTGTCTTGGGAGCGGGCTTATGTCATCTCCGTCTATCTTGTTATCTTTGCTTTTCGCTGTTATGGGGGGAGGGGGATTTTTTTTCGTTTTTATTTTTTTGTTTTCTTAATTTTTTAGTTTTTTTGTGTTTGTGTTGTTTTGTTTGTTTTTAATTCGTCTGTTTGTATTCCTGTCTTGGGAGAGGGCTTATGTCATCTCCGTCTATTTTGTTATCTTCCCTTTTCGCTTTTATGGGGGGGGGGGTCCGGGTTGTTTCGTTTTGTGTGTGTTTTTTTTTTTTAATCGTGTTTTTTCTCGTTTTTTTCGTTTTTTCGTTTTTTGGTATTTTTGTTCGTGTTTTGTTTTGTTTGTTTGTTTGTTTTTCAATCGTCTGTTTTTTCGTTTTTTTCATTTGTGTTTGTGTTGTTTTGTTTGTTTATTTGTTTGTTTGTTTGTTTTTTGTTCGTCTGTTTTTATTCCTGTCTTGGGAGAGGCTTATGTCATCTCCGTCTATCTTGTTATCTTACCTTTTCGCTTTTATGGGGGCGGGGTGTTTTTTCTCTCCTTTTTGTGTTTCTGTTTTTGTTTTGTTTTCGTTTTTATGGGGTGGGATTTTCTGCCGTTTTTTTGTGTTTTGTGTGTTTTTTGTTTTAGTTTTGTTTGTTTTCTTGTTTTTTTTCGCTTTTTTCGTTGTTGGGTATTTTTTTGTTTGTGTTGTTTTTAGTTTTTGTTTGTTTGTTTGTTTTTCAATCGTGTTTTTTCATTTGAGTTTGTGTTGTTTTGTTTGTTTATTTGTTTTATTGTTTTTTGTTTGTTTGTTTTTTCACTCGTCTGTTTGGATTCCTGTCTTGGGAGAGTCTTATGTCATCTCCGTCTATCTTGTTATCTGTTACCCTTTTCGCATTTATGGGGGGTCCGTTTTTCTCTCTTTTTTGTGTTTCTGTTTTTTGTTTTCTTTTCGTTTTTATGGGGTGGGATTTTTCTTCCGTTTCTTTTTGTGTGTGCTTCTGTTTTTTTGCTGCTCTCTTATTTGTCTTTTCCTTGTTTTCTTTTTTCGTTTTTTTTTCGTTGTTTGGTATTTTTTGTTTGTGTTGTTTTGCTTTTTGTTTGTTTGTTTGTTTTTCAATCGTCTTTTTTTCATCTCGGTCTATCTTGCTATATCTCTTTCCCTTTTTCGCTGTTATGGGGGGATTTTTTTTTTCGTTTTTTATTTTTTCGTTTTTTCGTTCTTTCGTTTTTTTGTGTGTTTGTGTTGTTTTGTTTGTTCTTAATTCGTGTGTTTGGATTCCTGCCTTGGGAGAGTTCTGATGTCATCTCCGTTCATTCTGTTATCTTCCCTTTTCGCTTTCTTATGGGGGGGGGGGGGATTTTTTTTATCGTCTGTTTTTTTCTGTTTTTTTTGTGTTTGTGTGTTTTTTGTTTTAGTTGTTTATTTTTTTTTTTTGTTTGTTTGTTTGTTTTTTAATCGTCTCATGTTGCTTTTTATGTGTGTGTGTTTGTGTGTTATTTGTCTATTTGTCGGTCTTTTTTTGTTTGTTTGTTTTTAATCGTCTGTTTGGATTCTTGTCTTGTTATCTTCTCTGTTCACTTTTATGATTTTTTTCGTTTTTTTCGTTTAATTGATTTATGTGTTTGTTTTGTTTCTTTGTTTATTTGTTTTTTTTATCGTCTGTTTGGATTCTTGAGTTATGTCATCTTTATCTATCTTGTTATCTTCTCTTTTCGTTTTTATAAGATTTATTTTTTTTCGTGTTTATTTCGTGTTTGCCTGGCCATTACCTGCCTGCCTGCCTGCCTTACCTGCCTGCCTGGCTACCTGCCTGCCTGTCTGCTCACTGCCTGCCTGCTCAAACACTACCTGCCCTACCTGGCTCTACCTGTCTGCCTGGCCTGCCTCATACACTACTGCCTCCGCCTGCCTGCCTACAAGGCTACCTGCCTGCCTGCCTGCCTGTACCCGTCTGCCTGGCTACCCGCCTGGCTCACGGCTACCTGCCTGCCCGGCACGCCCGTCTGCCCACACCTGCCTGT